>NW_024881537.1:1342500-1567419 GCF_019059575.1 Amphibalanus amphitrite | reverse complement strand
GTTCGTCACCAAAAAGGGAACCTGGAAACTGGCCGGACTCGAGTTCGCAGGTGGGTGGCCCTTCGGCAGAGGATCGAGACTGAGGCTGAGCGGAAACGAGCATCTACCAGCCGAAAGTACCTACCATCTAGGCATGTCTACCTATATCCCCTTAGCTGCATTGCATTATGTCTACATTTATGCACAATTTCAGATTACCTATGATTTTGGAGATTCAGATACGATCCAATTAGCGCGCGCGCAAATTGAAAGTGCGACATGCTCAGAGTTTTTAACACTTCATAAAAGAATGTTTCTTGTAGGGTGTATGTACAGGTCTCGCGGTTTTTAGCGGTAGGTTTTGCACCTAGAAAATTTAGTGTACTTCAGGATATATCTTCGTCGTTTTAAGCTTTTAACCCGCGCGGGGCTGGGGTTTCCAGCCGAACGCACGGGGCTGGGGGGGGGGGGGTAAATTTTACCCCCCCCCCCCCCCCTGTTATCTCCCGAACTAATGGTCCGATTTGAAAATTCAAACGCCACTCGAAAGCTCTCATCACGAACAACTAAAAACATGTACTTACTTTAAAGTTTGAGGTCAAGGTCAAGGTCAGGTCAAGGGTACAAATTGCAAGTTTCTACAGTATCGGCCTTGCACCGTAGTTGCCGAAGAATGGAGTCATGGACTGAGACTGATTGCCCAAAACGTGTTCTTAGGCTATCAAGACAATATTCGTTGCATACAATATCATTCAGAGGTTAAGGTCAAGGTCAGGTCAGGTCAGGTCAGGTCAGGTCACCAAAAAACAAAATATAGAAAAGGGCATGTGCGACACATGTTTTATGGGTCATTTTACTCATAGAATTCAATAGGCACACTCAATAAGTGATATGGACCACCTCTGGATGAATTTCAGGTCGAGGTCAGGTCAAGGTCAGGTCAAGTGAGGTCAAATTTTGAAGTTGGTTGTTAAGGCCTAAAAGGTGTCTATCTGATGCAGTTTTTCACGGCGAATCGAATGGTGCTGTTTTTGTTTCCGTACAAGGTCTAGAACTTCCAAAAATCATTTTTTTTTTCAAAAATTTTGTGTGTCGTGACGTCATAAAATTTTGAATAACTCCCACATTTTTGAACCGATTCTTCTAAAAATTGGTATGTCGGTGCACATAGAACACTTCTCTGACATATATTCCGGTTTTTTATACACCAAAAATTTTGGATTTTATAATTATTTTCCCAAAAAGTCAGTTTTTTGAAAAAATTGGGCCAAAATCCAATACCGGGAGTTCCTAAATAAACAGTCGTATTTAAAAGCTGTATATTATCAGCATGGAAGGCATGACAAAAACGAATCACTTTCTAACATACACAATAGTCGATGCCATTTCACGTGATACCATCTTCTTTTTGCTGTCTTTTCATTTGCGGCCACAGAGGACGTGTTCCAGATGAGCCCCCTCTCGCTCCACACACAGCTCTGCGCGTCGCCGAGCGGACTCCACCGCAGCCCGGCAGATCTCCGGCCGCACTCGGCGCACCGCGGACGACACGGCCCTCTTGAGGTCATCTGTGGTTCTGGGGTTGCTTTTGTAGACCTGTGACTTCAGGTGACCCCAGAGAAAGAAGTCAAGTGGGGTCAGATCCGGAGAGTGCGGGGGCCAGGTCCGCACCTCTCTGCGGGAGATAACCCGCGAACCGAATCGGTTCCGCAGCCATTCTCGAGTCGCAACGGCCGTGTGCGCCGAGGCTCCGTCTTGTTGGAACCATTGTTGGTCCATCAGCTGCCTGTCTCCACCCAGCCGCCTGTTCAGCGCAGTCCAGAACTTGGCTAGGACTTGCCGGTAGCGCTGAGCGTTGACCCGGTGACAGACTCCCCAGCGTCGTTCTCAAACCAGAAAGGTCCGATTATGCCACTACTGCTCATTGCACACCAGGCTGTGCACTTCACACTGTGCAGAGGGGCTTCCGCGACCAAATCGGGTGGCTCCGTCGACCAGAATCGAAAATTCTGGGAGTTCATGCGGCCATCCATATGAAAATGGGCCTCGTCGCTGAACCAGATTCGGTGAAGGAACTCATTGTCCTGCTCGCAATTTATCAAAAACCAGCCGCTGTAAAGAAGCCGTGACTGTTTGTCGACTTTCGACAGTGCTTGATGCACGGAGACCTTATACGGGAACAGCTGAACGTCGTTTCTGGCCAAACGGTGAGCGGTGGTTTTGCTACAGCCCAGTTCCTGGCCCAGCCGTCTGAGCGACTTTTGTGGGCTCCTCTGGAGGGCTTCTCGTGCCTTTTGGGCGTTTAGAGGCGTCCTCTTGGTTCTTTTTCGGCCACATTTACCCTTTTTTACGTTCTCCACACTACCTCTTGCCAAAAACTTCTCAACTATACTTAAAATGACGGTTCTTGATGGCACTTGGGTCCTTTTTAAGTGTCGGCGTAGCTTACGTTGTGTTGCAACGATTGACTTTGTCTCAAAATAGAAATGTACTATTTTTGATTTTATGTCTGTACTATACGGCTGCATGATAGAAAGTGATTGATTTTGGTATGAAATAAAATGGCATTGCACGTGCTATCATCACGTGCAATTTGATTGTTGTGATTTTGTTAGTTGACGCCACTAGAGGCAAAAATAATTCGACTGTTTATTTAGGAACTCCCGGTATTTTTAAAAAACCGAGATAGCCATTTGATAGACAAAATAGAATTACGTATAACCTTTTTTGTTACGTCTTGATTCCTTTAAAAATAAGGATGTTAGCGGCGTTTGAAGTTTTGCCGTTTTTTGAGGCGAAAATGGCGAACATGACGTCACTAAAACGTCAATTTCTCAAAAATTTTCCGATGGATTTCGCTCAAATTTTCAGGGAACGTGTCAAATTGATGTAAGAAAAGGTACTGAAAGTTTGGCGGCGCTGCGCGCCGCCGTTTTTGAGATATTGCAAAAATTCGCGAGGGGGGTAAAATTTACCCCCCAGCCCCGCGCGGGTTAAGTGTTGAAGATGCGATCGACTTGTTGAGTAACAAGCCGGCCATGATCGGGTAAAATGGCTTCATCGTAGATTGATTAGTTTCTGAGATATAACCGGAAAAGTAAAAGTGCAAAACCTACCGCTTAATCTCGCGAGAGCCGTACCTTGTCACCCAAGGCTACACTTTCCTAAAGATTTGACTGTCTTCGTATATCAAGTTAGTCACCTACATAAAGCTGTCGTTAAAAAATGACAACAGCTATTCAGCATAACTCACGTATGTAACATATTTCTTATAACTCTATAGGTGGCCACGAAAAGTTTTCGCCAATAACTTTTTTCTTCTAGTTATTTTTTATGTATTTTGTATTGTTTTTATTGTTTACATTTTTATGTATCTTACAACGCACAAATGTAGGCACCTTTAATTAATCAGTCTCAGAATCAGTGTGAAAATCACACGTTTAGGACGTGTCGTTACCATATGTTCCTACTAGGTAATTTGAAAATGTGAACTTATCAAAGCATTCCGAGCACAACGCAACAATCAGATGTCGATGTAACCAGTTAGGCGTAAATAGTGTACGCGAAATCCTTTGAATGTCGGTGCCTGTGGCACTGATGACGTCATTTTCCTGGTCTCCGGGCACCTCGAGTCGGTCATCTGAACTAACGAGTTCAGTCCCCACACACCGAGGGAGCGGTCATCCATTGCCGCAGAGAGCCTACAAGAGCTTTTCCAGTTAATGTCAATGATGGCCGAGAGTTGAAAATCAAAAATGTGAAATAAGATATAAATCTTTTGTATTTATAAGATACACAAGATTTATAATGTATTTGTCATTTTTGATTTGTAACTCTTGGCCATCATATTCCATTATCTCAAACTGATGGGATGATCCCGCAGTCGAAAATTATACAGACATTCGTGTCGTTGAAATAAACCCCGCTCTACGAGCAGACGCCAAACCTCCCCATGTGATTACCTACCTGTAACGTTTTGAGACGATAATAAACTTATTATTGAGAAATAATAATTTAAGATATAATTTCCCGCCGTGCTCTCGGCATGACTCCGACGAAGGTCGTATTTTGCGCCGTGTTCGCCTATCCGGGATCGGAGTTCTGACCGTAGAACTAATTAACCCTGCTAATCAACCGCGCCGGTGAGCGAACACCTGAATTAGGCACGACCCGCGGTCTCCGAGGCACGCAGACTATGACGTCATCAACTCCCAGGGGTAATCACATCATTAAACGTCAAATCATCAGTAGATAGGGCATTGTTCTATTTGTAGAACGAAATACGAACGTTACAGATCGTCAAAGAGACTTTTGACGAGCCGTGAACAGATTGTATGAGATACGCACGGCGAATGTTTTCTGAAACCAGCTAAGGCTTCGAAATTCGTACAGGTACTTACACTAGTCATGTAAAGCACATTCACTTCATTGTCTCACTTCTCAGTGTATATCCACTCGAAACCGAAATCCATTAGAAAACTCTCACACTATATGAAGCTGCATCAGTTCAGCGTTCAACAGACAGACACTGGCACGAACACGCGTTCCTAATTCGCAGCCAGTATTTGTGTAGGCGTGCGTGTATGTAGAAACACACACGCATGGTGTCGGTGTTCGCACGCACACTGGTTGGTGATGGAGTGACGTCAGCGTGTTTCTGCCTTCCCAGAGTCGATGGGGGAGAACGAGGGCACGGAGAGCATCCCCTGCCAGCCGTGGTCGTCACGGGTGCCGAAACTCACCCAGCCCAGCCTCGACTTCATCGGTAAGCTATCACCGCTGTCTCCCCTCTCCTCTCTTCCCCTCCCCCACCCCACAATTGTAGCGCCAGGCTGCTGGGGCAGCGTGCGGTCGGTGTCGTAAGAATAGGAATAATTAATTTCTCAAATAAATCATGATCTGATTGATATCCGATCTTGCTTTGAAGACTTCAATAAAAGGTAAAATAACTATTCAAATTTTGCAATAGGTTTTCATGATGTAGTATTCCTCACAATATGTGACTGTGAGGAACTGTTACTGTGAGTGTTCCCAGCAGTTCGTCTGGTTTTGTGTTTTAATTTAATGCCAAATGATTTAAGACATGTCTTTAACAGCAATATCTCATCGATGTGATTGGTTATTTGGGTGTTATTGATTTCGACGCGCTACATATTGGCGGTCTTGCCATTTGCTTCAAATATGCCAAGCGAGCAGATAAGTCACCCATACGCGCGGGAACAAAGACAATATTTTTGTGTTTTCCATAGCGCGCCCTGCTCGCGTGCACATCCATCTTGGGCAGATCAGTTGCTGACGTCAGCAGCTCGCTGCCCCCCCCCCCCCCCACCCCCCACCTGGCCCAGTAATTACTGCGCCGAGCAGGACGACCGTGCGCCGCGCCGGGCCGGCCGCTCTCCTCGGCACCTATCGACAGCGCGAGAGCGGCGCTTAGAGCACGCCCCGACGACTGCCATAGTGACGAGCGGACAGGCAGCTCGTAACACATAACTTACAGCATACCCATGTCTTGTCAAAACGGGCACTGAAGATGCGCACACACTTTTACGAAGTTAGGTCGGAGAATGCAACAAACAATCACACACACGCAAAAGCAGGTTTGCTATTTCTCGCCGATCCTTGCGTGGTGGCAGAGAGAAAATTCGGGTCGGAAGCGAGCAGATGCGAGCAGATGCTTCCGCTGTGCACGATTGACGTCTTTAATACCGCCCTGCCAGTGTCGACCGTTCATTTTGGTACGGCGGACGAGGTCGCCAGGAACGGCGCCATTTCGCCCACCTCTGATATCGATGGCGGCGGCGGGGATGAGCTGTTGCCTGTGGCCCAAGTGACCCGACCGATGGCTTCAGGGCGCGGCTAACGGGCTCATTCCGTCTAACTACCGGTCCCAGCTCCTTGCCAGTACTTCCCAGCCTGGCTATACTGTGCGGGTGGTGGCGTCAGTGCATTGGCAGCGTTTTATAGCCCAACATTACCCTGAATCCGACCGTGTGGTGGTGGGTTTCCTAAGCCAACAGCGAAACATGTTTTTTTGTGTACCCACATTTGTTGTCTTATGTGCTATGTATGATAGGCATGATTATATTTGTGATTTTTTAAAGTTCAGCGTTATGTATTGTTCAAGGTTTCGACAAACGTTGGAGTCTCAACACGGCCTTGGTCTAAAAAAAAACTCAACAGTCTGCCACAAGCGCCAGTCATTCTTGTAAGACTGGCGCTCGGCGAATACAACTGGACAAACACTAATGACGCATGTGTTTTCTCAGCTTCCTCTGTCAGTACTCATATCTATGTGTGCACGCCGCTGCACCTATTCCCGCCCCCCCCCCCTCGGCGGTTCAGCTGTGAGAGCGCGGTGGCTCAGCGTCTGACGGCTGAGCCCACCGCGCGGTGGTGATAACCCGGATCAGGCTGTTCTGTGGCTCAATTTATGCGCCAGCACACACACGCATTTGACTGTAAATTCTCCAGGATGCCCGTGGAATGGTCGGATCCGGTGGTAATGGCTGGAAGGAAATACGCAAGAGTTTCTGTTTACACAACACACGAGTTTTAAATTGAAAAACTCGTCTTCCACGCTGAATGTTCCAATCATTTTGTAGAATTGATAGTGATTCAGCATTCCTTACTGAATCATTATTGGTGCCTATACGATTGGATCTTTGTGAAGGCCTCGTTTTTTATTATTCTTTTTCATTTTCATTTTCATCTCAAAGAATGGCTTAGGTCGAAGATAAGGGCATTTGCTACCTTACAAGGTAGGCAGAATTAGATAGTTCTCATGACTTTAACGTGACAATAAAATATTTTTCATTTTTCTGTTTTAGATAAGCGAATCGTAGTTCAGTCAGTTCATACTTCATTGGTAAATTCATTTAGGTCTGAATTCAGTGTCATTGTTCAAGGGAAACCCTGCTAGATGCATAAGGAAGGCGGTTTCGACGAGTGTTATGGATCGGGACAAACAGTAAAAAAGCTGAGGTCTTATTTCAACTTTTGTCTTTTACTATTTTTAACCAATGTTCATTGTTGCCTAAGCCTGAATTGCAGCTGTTGTTTGAACAGCCATTCTTTTGAATGAACCAGATTCGTTAAAGCGTAGTCATTTTTGGTATTAAAAATGACAAGTTACTAAATCAAATTTATAATGACATTCCAGCACATGAGACTTTTCAATCATCAGCATGTCTCTTAAATCCTTCCAACGTCTGTGCCTGTTATTGAATTCCTCTAGAGTCATGATGAGAAGATCCAATGTAAAGGAAACAGAGAAGCAGAACTTTCTGCAACAAAGTGCGTATACCCGAGTGCGTAAGCACCCCCGCATTACGTTGTGTTTGACGATTCGCCTTCCTTTGTTCGGTCCGGCGCTATTTTCGCCCTGCGCCGGTGTGGTGTCGGGTCACGGTTCTCTATTATTCACGGTGCGGTTCGCTTCCTGAGAGCCCTTGGCCGCGCTCTGGGCGCCGCTAACGCACCGCCGGCCGGGCTGCGTTCTGGGAACCCGGTGGACACTCGGTGTCCAGCGCAGTTTCCTCCGGCTGGTCTCGGTGTCCAGCGCAGACTCCTCCGGCTGGTCTCGGTGTCCGGCGCAGACTCTTCGGCTGGTCTCGGTGTCCAGCGCAGACTCCTCCGGCTGGTCTCGGTGTCCAGCGCAGACTCTTCCGCTGGTCTCGGTGTCCAGCGCAGACTCTTCCGCTGGTCTCGGTGTCGAGTGCAGACTCCTTCCGCTGGTCTCGGTGTCGAGTGCAGACTCCTCCGGCCATGGTCTCGGAGTCCGGCACAGACTGCTTCGCCTGGTCTGTGCATCGAGTGTTCGGTGTCCGGCGCAGACTCCCTTGCCGGCCGGTGTCCGAGTCAGACTCCTTTGTCGGCCGGTGTCCGAGTTAGACTCCTTTGCCGGCCGGTGTCCGGTACAGACTCCTTTGCCGACCGGTGTCTTACACAGACTCCTTCTGCCGGCCCTGCTGGTGTCTTATCAGACTCCTTCTGCCGGCCCTGCCGGTGTCTCATACAGACTCCTTCTGCCGGCCCCCTCTGGGACTCCGAGTGGACGACGACGGCCAGTCGACGATGGCCCGCCCCCGGCACAGCGCAGGTGTTTTCCAATGGGCCGGATATTGATTACGGACGGTGCCCCCGCCTCGCCCCACCTCCAGTCGCTGCACGACTGCAGCGGCGGCATTCAGACGGCGGACAGGGAGGCGAGGGGAGCCGGGAGGGGAGGGGTGTCAAAAGCCCACGCGCAATAAACAGCCAAAGTCCAACGCTCCGCCATTGGAAAATACCGTCATCTGGCCTGGAACGGCACTCGGAACTGACAATCGGTCTGGAACGGCACTCGGAACGGCTCTCGGAGCTGACAACAGGTCTGGGGCGGTCTTCAGAGTGGACACTTGACCTGGGCAGGTCTTGGCACTAGCACCCGATCTGGACATTAGCATTTCGTCCTGGGGTTGTCGGTACTGACGCACGGTCTATAGACGGCTCGCTAGTCGCGACGCGCTGGGGTAAGCACACTGGGTCAAGTATCAACGCCATGACATTAACCCGCGTGTTAGGGTCAGCCAAATGTCGAACGTCAGGTAATCATCGACCGTGTTTGGACAGGCCTTGACGCGGCCGGCGCCTAAGAACGTATAGTAACGTGGGAGGCTGTAAATTTCCCGGGTGCCAGGTGACAGGTGGCTGTCTCGTGCGTGGTGTGACTGCGGTCAAAACATTGGAATCGAGTGTCAGCAGTCAGCGTATAGTTATATGTATATCACAAAGTTCAGTTAGTGTTATGAGGTACAATTGTGTGAATGTCACGTCATCAAATGTCACGTGTCACATTTGTCACACCGTTTAGAGTTGTGTCACCAGAAGATAAATGTCATACACATATTTATGCATCGCTTAAAGTCACTTATCATCAGATGCGGTGAGTGCACCTGACAATGAAAAGGTGAGGTAGGGAGACCTTCACTCGGAATGACGAAAGGTTGCACTGGAGCGAGCTCATCGTGCGAGTCGGGATCGATGGCAGTCCTTCATTTTTTAGCAGTCAGACGCTCACTTCGTTCAGCGTAAGATACTCGCTACACAAACATTCGCGCCAGCACTGATCTATTCATACCAATTAAACCTCGCCGGACCTATTGGTTTTCTTCATACGCGCCGGCCGGGGGGGGGGGGTACGACCCCCCTCGCCGTTTCGCCCCTGGTAGAGCTAGCGCGTCGCGAAAAAAGCGAGCGTGTGCGCCGTTACGAGACACAGAGATTGGTACCTGATTTTAAGGTCCTAGGTCAACAGGTGACCTCTGAGGTCAGGTCAAGTGCCCCAAGGTACGGTTCAGTTTTTGGTGAATAACTTCGCAAAAAAACGGCCACAGAACCGCGATTTTGGCAGCATCGTGTTCGCCCCGCTCAGGCGCGTCGAATGATATACTTTTTCGGGTCAGGTCAACTTAGGGTGTTGACCTCATGTAGAGGTCATGTCAGCACCCCCAGGTCACGAAGTTGGTCGAAAGAGGTCATGTCGCATATCATTCGATTCGGCAGGTCTTCCCGAGTCCATTGGTGGCTTTCCCGATTCGCTAGCTCAATTTGATCAAGAGTTATTGACGAAAAACTAATATGACCTTGATGACGTCATAAATGACTTCACGCAAGGTCAACATTGCAAAAGTGACGCATCTAACCTTGCAAGGACAAGGAGTGCATCAAATCACGATTCCGTGTGCTTGAGATAGTCGGAGATCGTTCCCGGCGCCAGAATAGCAGTTTTCATTTTCCCCATTGACTTATAATGGTGAGGTCACGAAAATGACCTGACCTCATATGAACTTTAGGAAAAATCCGAGATATAAAAGTTGTGAGACTCATAATGGATACTAGATCCTGCAAGTTTCATTTCCTTGTGACATCTCCTCTGGCAGTGAGGGCGTTGCGAAGTTGCAATATCTGAAGACCGTGCAGAGGTTCACTTATGACGTGATAGGTCAGTGACCTGACCTGACCCAAAAATGCGGTTGGTGTCAAAAGGTCCGGCTTGAATCAAAGGTCAGGTATGCCAAGTTGCAGCTCTCTATCGCAAGCGTGTTCGGAGCTATTGCGAAAAACCCCTATGGGGGGCGGCACCCGCCCCCCCCCCCCTCGGCCGGCGAGGGTTAAAGTCAGATCCTTATTTATAAGTGTCAGATCCTCATCACTCAGTGGCAGCTCCTCATCACTCAAAAACAGATCCCCATCAGGCCATCACTCAAGGTCAGATCCCCATCTCATTCAGTGACAGATCCTTTCCTCATCTAGGGGAGAGTGGGGCAAAGCGGCCACCCTAACGCTTCTCACGATGCCAACGCTTGATTTTTAAACTTGGAAAGATTCTTTCTATACCAATGTGATCCCTATTAAGTTGCCTTTTATTTCAACTGCGTTTTATTTCCAAAGGCGTTCACATATGAAAGATATTGACAAAACTTTAAACCTATGCATATTGGCCACTTTGCCCCATACCCATGGGCAAAGCGGCCACCGGCGTCTTCTCAAGTCCCGATATGAGAAACAAAATAGTTGTCTTGTGTACGACTACGGTATTTGATGGTGACAAGGTTAAGCGAGTATGGATGTTTACTTTATCATCTTCCACCCGTAGGTAAACAAAGAAAGGATTTTCATGAAAATTAACATTGAATTGCATTATTTGGTAACTCATGCAACTGAAAACTGGCCAAGATAATTAAATGACGACACATTTGAATATAAATTATGTTTTTTATCCAGATGGAAGCAACTTATGGCCAATTGGGGGGTGGCCACTTTGCCCCGGCCACTTTGCCCCGCGCATACCGTCCGAGACAAAAATATTCCAGCTTAGCTATTAGTGGGGTAAAAAACATTAAAATTGGTAGAATACATGTACGATAACCATGCAATGCATGGACAAGAATGCTTATAAAAATTCCAAACGGTTATGGAATAACATAACATTTAACCCGCGCACCGACGGGGGTCTGCGCCAACTTAGTACCGACGGGGGGGGGGCGGATGACCGCCCCCCCCCTGAGATCTCGAGAACGAAGCAAGATAGCGACAAGCGGTAAACGGCATCGGATATGCACGGACAAGGTCTACAATTTTTACTAAGGTCATTTTCAGGTCAGGTCAAAGATGACGTCACAGGGGTCGAAAAAGTCAAAATGGCGGCGCTAGATATGGAGAGGATTTTTCTCGAATAACTTTCGAAGTAGTCAAGATAGGAACAAACTAAGGGCATCATCGTGATCCTCTCGTCAATCCGCATCGAATGATATATATGTTGACCTCGAAAGGTTAAGGTCAAAGGTTGACCTCAGGTCACGTGACCTCGAGGTCATCATGTATATCATTCGATGCGTCTTGACGAGCTGAACACAATGAGACCATCCGCGCAGCTGTATCTTGTTCCTGTAAGGAGTTATTGGCAAAAAAACCTTTGGTGACCTTTGATGACGTCACATGACCTTACAGCTGCCCAACAGCAAAACAGACCTCAAGGTAGTGAAGGTTGATCGTATGTGAAGTCATGTATGGTATATGGGGCCATTCCGACCCGTTTTAGTGGTAAAAACAGGGAGTTGATTTTTCCCCCATTGACTTATAATGGGGAGGTCGCGAAATTGACCTGACCTTAGGTCACCGACATCAAAATTCCGAGATATACAAATTGTAGCTACTAATGACCTAATAACATCCTGCGACTTTCAAAGGCCTCCGACATCTACTGTAGCTCTGGCACGGTGACAAAGTTGCAAAAAAGTGACTTGAGGTTGGGTCATTCAAAGTGACCTGGTGACCTGACCTTAAAAGTTAGGAGGTTCAAACTTGCACACCATGTGTAAAATTGATGAGAGAATAGTCATACCAAATTTCGCGGCGCTACGCGCCGCGGTTTTCCCGCTATCCGCGAAAAACCTCAGGGGGGGGCGGATATCCGCCCCCCCCCCGTCGGTGCGCGGGTTAAAAATTGTAAACATAGTTGGTAACCTGGCAAGAAATGCTTTTCCGTGTTTCACAGAACAATGGTGATGGGCCTGAAACCCCGGTCTGGCTCATTCGAACGACCGTGAAGAGAAGTATAATTGGAAACCATAAATTGGAACTGACGCCAGTCATGAAGGGCTAAAACGATGGGTGGCCGCTTTGCCCCGGGTGGCCGCTTTGCCCCACTCTCCCCTACCCTTGGCGCTAGTCACTCATTTCACCTTCGTCAGGCCTTGGCATTTGACCGACGACCCTTCCCATCTCATAGCTGCGAAATTTATCATTTCACCGGCGTCATTCCCCATTTCATAGCCGTTCAACTTTTGTTTTATGGGAGAAAGTCTCCCATTTCACAGCCGTGGAGCCCTCATTTCACCGGTGCCAGTCACTCGTCGGATGCATGTTGGCAAAGTCCTCCTCACTGGCCAAAGTCCAGTGGATCCCCCTCGATCATGGATCTCCCTCGGTCCTAGTTCATCACTTCACCGGTACTCATCTCATCACCTTAACCCTCCTCATTGGTTGATGTCCTTCATCTCTCTCGACATCAGTCGCTCATCTCACACGACGTCAGTCCTTCATCTCACTCGACATCAGTCTCCCAATTCACTCGACGTCAGTCCCTCAACTAATTGACATCGGTGGCTCATTCCGCCATCCGTCCGACTTTGTTTCATCGGCGCCGAGCCATCACCTGTCGACCGAGGCAGCTCGATCAATGTCCCTCGTCACGGCGCGCGGATGACCGGCTGGGTGGGTCTCGGATGAGGCGCGATCAGTCAGCCGGCCGGAGCTGCTGTACTTACCGCGCCAGGCGTGCACCTGTTACCCGCTTCAACCCACCGGGCTGCATAGAATACATGGAAATTGCAGGGTAAATTGGCTGGATACTCGTTCAATACTAGTGAAGTGGACGTGGTCAAAGATGATGTGGAAAAAGTAGCCTTATGTGTAAAGAAAACTGCTTGTTATATTTTCGTAGTCAAAACTTGCTTGCCGAAGATACTGCTCACTTTATTGCGTGACAAGCATGCAGTACCGTACTTGTCATAACCCGCAATGTTGTTCATAATCTGTTTGAAAGAATTTATAAATATACAAACGGTGTTAATGTTACAGGGAGTTTGAGAAATCCGTGAGTTTGCAAACTCCCTAGTGAGTTTGCAAACTCCCTGACCCATCAGTGAGTTTGCAAACTCACTAGGGAGTTTACAAATTCACTAGGGAGTTTGCAAACTCACTGACCGGTCAGGGAGTTTGAGAAATTCCAGAGCGATTGGGCCAAATAAAAGCAAGTGTGCAGCATGTGGGTGGCATACGTGCCGTCCGTGATGTTAAAACAAAGGTGGCTAGTTGTAGGGCCTCGCACGCTGACAAAAAGCTTATAGATCATATGCACACCATAAATACCTTTTTTGATTTTAAACTGCTCAGTAATCTATCCATGCATGTACCGCCTTATTTAGTCATACATTTATTTAGTTCACGTCCCAATTAGATCCGTTCCACTCAAATGTGGCTATTCCAGAGTCAGGCTCAATATCAAAGTAGAAACAGCTCACTGTTGGTCACTTATGCTAAAGTACAGGCACACGCACTGATTCACGCCCATTCCCACTCCGCCATAGACGTGTCATCGAGAGCCGGCGCTGCTGGCAGCCAGCCCTGCTGCGACTGGCGCACGCTGCTTGTTTGTTTTTGTTTTGTTGGGTTAGGCCCTTTCGGTCTGACAAGACCATTTCAGAGCCGGACGAATGATAGGAATTAGGGGGAGACATTGGTCTGGGCAGCCACCCTACAGAGTCGCCGGGGCTGAGCCCGCCCGAATGAACAGACCGACCACTGACCAGCCCCCAAGCAGGGTTGTATACGACTCAATCAATAGCAATCAATTCAATCACGACAAATTTGGGAAACCAATCAAATCAATCAAGTCAGAGCAGTTTTCGGGAATTGATTCAATCGACTCAAACGCGACAATGAAAGGAATCAATCAACTCAATCAAACGACTCAAACCAACACATACATTAGGTTTTTTGCCCCACAAACTTGGAAAAGTGTCCATAGCAGTCTGGTGTACCTACCTACCTACCTTCCTACCTACCCACAGAAGAAACATAAAAATATTGTCATTTAAAATTATAAATTGCCATGCCATTCAAAGTTTCTATGTAATAAGGATGGATACCTAGTGATGGACAGGTGGATCATGATATTGAGGTTCAATGGGGAGAATTGGAGCAGAAGTTTCATTTAATGGGTGCAAAATAACCCAGTAGTTGACTTGCCCCTTAACCCGCGCCCCGCTGGGCTATTCAGCCATACGCGCCCTGCTGGGGGGGGGGGGGGGGCAGATTCTGCCCCCCCTGTCTAACTTCTGAACCGATGGTCGTAGAAAGACGGGGAAAACGGCAATCGAAAGCTCTCAACAAGGCGGATCTTAAGAGCCCAAATTTTTTTGCTTAAGTAGGTCAGAGGTCAGGTCAAGGTCAGGTCAAGGGTACAAAATGCAAGTTTCTACAGTATTGGCCTTGCACCGTAGTTGCCGAAGAATGGACTGAGACTGATTGCCCAAAACGTGTTCTTAGACTACCAAGACAATATTCGTTGCACACAATGTCA
This sequence comes from Amphibalanus amphitrite, assembly GCF_019059575.1. Taxonomy (NCBI): domain Eukaryota; kingdom Metazoa; phylum Arthropoda; class Thecostraca; order Balanomorpha; family Balanidae; genus Amphibalanus; species Amphibalanus amphitrite. The sequence continues at coordinate 1,552,814 of NW_024881537.1, read as the reverse complement.
TTCAAAGGTCAAGGTCAAGGTCAGGTCAGGTCAGGTCAGGTCACCAAAAACAAAATATAGAAAAGGGCAGGTGCGACACATGTTTTATGGGTCATTTTACTCATGGAATTCAATAGGCACACTCAATAAGTGATATGGACCACCTCTGGATGAATTTCAGGTCGAGGTCAGGTCAAGGTCAGGTCAAGTGAGGTCAAATTTTGAAGTTGGTTGTTAAGGCCTAAAAAGGTGTCTATCCGATGCAGTTTTTCAAGGCGAAACGAATGGTGCTATTTTTATTTCCGTACGAGGTCTAGAACTTCCAAAAAAAATCATTTTTTCAAAATTTTTGTGTGTCGTGACGTCATAAAATTTTGAATAACTCCCACATTTTTGAACCGATTCTTCTAAAAATTGGTATGTAGGTGCACATAGACCACTTCTTTGACATATATTCCGGTTTTTTCGATAAACTCAAAATTTTGGATTTTATAAATACTTTCCCAAAAAAGTCAGTTTTTTTGAAAAATTTTGGCCAAAATCCAAAATTTTCAAAAAACCGAGATAGCCATTTGATAGACAAAGTAGAATCACGTATAACCTTTTTTGTTACGTCTTGATTCCTTTAAAAATGAAGAAGTTAGCGGCGTTTGAAATTTTGCCGTTTTTTAGACGAAAATGGCGAGCATGACGTCACTAAAACGTCAATTTCTCAAAAATTATCCGACGGATTTCGCTCAAATTTTCAGGGAACGTGTCAAATTGATGTATGATAAAGTACTGAAAGTTTGACGTCGCTGGCGTAACGCGTTTAGAAGTTATTGGCGAAAAACGGGAGGGGGGCAGATTCTGCCCCCCCCCCCAGCGGGGCGCGGGTTAACCCAAATCACCACCTTTCACCTAAAGGTTGTCAATTTAATTTTGGCCATATTCCAATTCCATTTACACTAAATATCAGATATTCCGGTTGAAAGTTGGCTGCTCCGATTTTGGCAGTGTTCGTGATTTGGACAATTTACCCTACACCACGTCTATTTTAATGGATAATCTACATCAATAATGTTAGGTACCTATGTGAAGAATTCAAAACATTTAATTGCAATACAATTTGAAACTGTTAGGACTGGGGGATAAGGATGAGGATTAAAAATATATTTAAAAGGAAATGGAGAGGACAGGGACTCTGGAACCACAGGATAAGATAAGGACAAAGGAAGTAGGAACGAAGAAAATTAAAACGCGAAAACGGCACGGTGCGACTGTGAATAAAAGAAAACGTTTCGCCAATAAGTATGCTAAGCTTTTATAAATCCTTATTCTACGTGTTTTGATTTTTATGTAAGATGACGTCATTGATTATCATGTACTATGGTAGATCATCATAAAATAAATCTGTTGTACAACACCAATTTCGTTTTAATTATTATTTCATTTGAAATAAAACCACTTAATAATATTCGGTAAAATATTTAGAGAAAAATGAAATGTATTAAATATGTTATGCTTAGGCTCTCAGGAGAAAAGGATCAACAAACGTTCTGCTGCAATTTTAACAATGCAGCAAATTAGCTATTAATTGGCATACGTAAACGTAATCAGCGAGACGAAAACGGCGCTTTTGTTTCAGTTATTTTTGTAGGGGTTTCAGATATTTATAGAGTTCAGTGGGTTGTTTCTGAGGGGATGTGGAGATGTGAATTATTAATTAATCACACTTTATTAGTATATAGGGCCTTGCACTTTATCACCTGGATTAAAAAAAAAAACGTTTCCTGCTGAGTGCAGAAAGGTAGGTAGGTGCATCGCCAGGTTCTATCACCAGGATTGGAGCAGTTATCAGTTATTGCAGTTGAAAGTCAAAGTTGGCTGTTCATGCTTAGGCCCTGTTCTTTATTTGGCCATCTACCCCATATTGCAGTTGTGATGACAATTGACAAGCAGTTTTCAGTGTAGTTTTGTGATCTTTGATGTCATCAGTTGGTGTCATTATTTTTCATCAACTAAATTTTATTTGAACTTTCCATTCAATCGACTCAATCATACGAGTCACTCTAATTTTCGGGAATCAAATCAGTCAACCAGTCGCTAAAGTCAAACGAGTCAGTCAACCAGTCATCTCGAAAAGTCAATCGACTCAATCCAATCAACTCAAAATATGCGTTGAAACAAATAAATCAATTCAATCGACTTGATTGGTATACAACCCTGCCCCCAAGCACTCTCTGCACCCGGCTACGGGGTGCATTCCCTCGGGAGTAGCGGTGCAGCTCCAAGGGAGCAGCCCGCATGAGATAAAGGTGCCTGTCCAGCCCGGAGTGGGGGGTTTCGGCGTGGAGGAGAAGGATTTCAGTATCCTGATTCCTGAGGATGGCAACGACGGAACGGAGGAGCACGTTGCTCCGAACCTCCCCTTTACACAGCCGCGAGAGTAGCATTTTTTCGGTAAAACAATTAAGGATCTGTAAGCTTTTTGTCAGCGTGCGAGGCCCTACAACTAGCCACCTTTGTTTTAACATCACGGACGGCACGTATGCCACCCACATGCTGCACACTTGTTTTCATTTGGCCCAATCGCTGCGGAATTTCTCAAACTCCCTGACCGGTCAGTGAGTTTGCAAACTCCCTAGTGAATTTGTAAACTCCCTAGTGAGTTTGCAAACTCACTGATGGGTCAGGGAGTTTGCAAACTCCCTAGGGAGTTTGCAAACTCACGGATTTCTCAAACTCCCTGCAACATTAATAAAAAAATAACGCAACAACTCGATGCGTCCCTTTATAAGCCATCAAGTCTGATGGTGTGCAGTCCACTTCCGCATCAATTCGCCATCTTGGATCGACTCGCGCGGTAACAATACCCGACCAGAAGAGTGTCGCTGACCATGTAATGCCTTAATGTATACTATCATTGCCGTACGGTAATCGTACGCGGCTCGGACAACAATGCATCAGCACTGGGCCGGCGCATTCCTGCGGGGTCGGCCTCTCCATTACACTCCCACGCCGCCGACTAATGGAAAATCGATCCCCGCGGCCATACCACTGGAGGATTAGTGTCATTCTCTCCTGCGTCTTTCATCCGCTTAGGGATGTCCCTCGTAGCTACGTATAACAGAGAGGAGGTGCTATGATGGGTATGTCACTGTCGTCTTTTGTCTGCCTGTTAAACATATGATATTTGTTGTTCAGGTATTACATTTATTCGGATTGTTGATCGTTCCACATGTGTAGGACTTGGCTGTCGGAGGTCACTGTCATCACAGGAACACATCTGAACAGCTTAAACCGGTTACGAGATTTAGACGATAGAACATAAGGCTGCAGCTCAATTCAAAATGCGGTGGACTTAACCCACGCGGGGCTGGGGTCTCCAGCCGAACGCGCGGGGCTGGGGGGGGGGGGGGTAAATTTTACCCCCTGTTATCTCCCGAACTAATGGTCCGATTTCGAAAATTCAAACGCCAATCGAAAGATCTCATCACGAACAACTAACAATATGTACTTAATTTAAAGTTTGAGGTCAAGATCAAGGTGAGGTCAAGGGTACAAGTTGCAAGTTTCTACAGTATCGGCCTTGCACCGTAGTTGCCGAAGAATGGAGTCATGGACTGAGACTGATTGCCCAAAACGTGTTCTTAGGCTACCAAGACAATATTCTTTGCATACAATATCATTCAGAGGTCAAGGTCAAGGTCAGGTCAGGTCAGGTCAGGTCAGGTCACCAAAAACAAAATATAGAAAAGGGCATGTGCGACACATGTTTTATGGGTCATTTTATTCATAGAATTCAATAGGCACACTCAATAGGTGATATGGACCACATCTGGATGAATTTCAGGTCGAGGTCAGTTCAAGGTCAGGTCCAGTGAGGTCAAATTTTGAAGTTTGTTGTTAAGGCCTAAAAAGGTGTCTATCTGATGCAGTTTTTTATGGCGAATCGAATGGTGCTATTTTTGTTTCCGTACGAGGTCTAGAACTTCCAAAAAATATTATTTTTTTTCAAAAAATGTTTGTCGTGACGTCATATAATTTTGAATAACTCCCACATTTTTGAACCGATTCTTCTAAAAATTGGTATGTAGGTGCACATGAACCACTTCTCTGACATATATTCCGGTTTTTTTCGATACACGCAAAATTTTGGATGTTATAATTATTTTCCCAAAAAAAGTCAGTTTTTTTTAAGAAAAAAATTGGGCCAAAATCAAAAGTTTTCAAAAAACCGAGATAGCAATTTGATAGACAAAGTAGAGTCACGTATAACCTTTTATTGTTACGTCTTGATTCGCTTAAAAATGAAGATGTTAGCGGCGTTTGAAAATTTGCCGTTTTTGAGGCGAAGATGGCGAACATGACGTCACTAAAACGTCATTTTCTCAAACAATTTCCGAAGAATTTCGCTCAAATTTTCAGGGAACGTGTCAAATTGATGTAAGAAAAGGTACTGAAAGTTTGGCGGCGCTGCGCGCCGCCGTTTTTGAGATATTGCAAAAATTCACAGGGGGGGGGGTAAAATTTACCCCCCCCCCCTAGCCCCGCGCGGGTTAGACAATGCAATATCCAACATGCATGCCTGGTATGCAGAAAATACCATATCCTTGCGATGCAATAAGCATGCTGTAGTTAACCAATACTTTTATCATCTTAAAAATCATAGCTTGCAATTTTCTCAGTTCGACTCCCAGCTTCTGTCATTATTTTCATATTTTCCAGAGACCTCGGCTCTGAATGGCTGTCATTGAATCGGCAACGGGCCTAGTTGGAGAGAAGAGGTGAAATGACACTACACTTCAATGTCTAATGAACTCATTATGCAAATGACACATCATTTCTGAGGACCGCATACTGAATAGAGCCGTTGCCAGTTTCCGTTGTCAGTTCACCATTCAGTGCAATGTCTGGCGCTTCCCGCGTCCCGTAGGGGGGGGGGGGGGCGAAACGGCCCCTCCCTGTCCTTTTCCGTCGATATCTCCCAAACGGCTGGAGATATCGCCACCAAACTTTCAGAACCCCTCTGGGCATCAATTTTACACATTGTGACCAAAAATTTTCCAGAGACTATGATAGGTCGGCCACAAATAACGTCAGAATGACGTCATGTTCTGTCATTTTAGACCGAAAAAAGACCTTCGCGAGAAGACCTGTCAGGCCTACAGCTTTGAAGATACAGAAAAATGATGAAGACATCAGAGGTGTAGAATTGACTGGGCTACAAAACTGCTATCTCGGATTTTTTTAGATTTTTGAGTTTTGACCCCCAAAATACCAAAAAAGCATCTTTTCGGATATATTAGCCAAAAAATCAAAAACGTTTTTTGAGTTTCGAAAAAAACGGAATATATGTGATAGTACCTACGGTCTTCTATCTACATACAAAATTTCATATCGATACCTCGTTTTTTGGCCAAGTTATAGCGAAAAAACGGTTCAAAAATGATGACGTCAAATTTTCAAACTCAATTTTTGGCAATTCTAGACCTCGTAGAGCAGAACAAAGACCACCATTAGACTCCCCGTGACGAGCTGCATCGAATTGATACCATTTTATGCAAAAATATCAACTTTGAAATTTGACCTAATTTGACCTGACCTTGACCTGACCTTCACCAAAATGTGACCCAGGCTGGCCCCAAAGGCTGCCTAACCCACGTAATCGCATTTGTCATGTAAAATGGACCATAAAACATGTATCACACCACACTTTCATATTGTGACCCCCGGTGACCTGACCTCGCTGCGACCTGACCTGGTATCAGTGACCTCAGATAGCAAAGTATGTGTTTGACGAACAATATGCCATCGATGGTGTTCAATAAATTACCAATTTACTTGATTTCACAACACATTTCTTGAGGTGCCTGTGAACGGTGAAAATCCGACCTTTGACCTGACCTGTGACGTCATCGGTTTGACCTAGGTCAATGAAATTTGGTCACAAGGTAGTTCCCCGGTGAGGCTATCGAACACCGTTTGAATTTTGAAAATCGGCCGGTAAATTTCCGAGATCTAAGGGGGGGGGGCGAAACGGCCCCTCCCCTACGGGTACTATAGGGTCCGCCGATAGCCCTACGGGGCGCGCTGAACGATGTTTTCCAGCGATATTCCCCTCTAATAGATATGGCAGCGGTATTTTTCTGTAAGTGACACGCTCCGAACCAGGCTGGTAATCCAGCTGGCAACAGCGTCTTTTTGTGAGAGCCGGCGCGACGGGTCTTTCATATGGGTAGGGTAAGTCGCCGCGCCTAATGTCCTAATGTGGCTCGCGTGAGGCCAATGCTCAAAAGTGTCACGCATGTTTTGAAGTCTCCACGACAGACAATTCGAATATATCTGGAAAGTAACTGAAGGAAAAGGGTCCGATTCAGCTGATGTCATCGATATAGTTTTTGAAGGAAATTATTAAGTGCCGGATTTGAAAAAAAAAACTTCAATAAAATGCATTGTTTACCCTTTCACAAAGTGGGCCTCTTTCAAAGATTTCTTACATCATCTGATATCTGACGTGCCTTCCCTAATTCGGACATCACGTCTGTGTGAATAAATGGAAATGCCACTTTGTAACATGCATAAAACGACCCTCGAATAAGACCCTCGAATTTCATAGCGTGACCATTTCTTACAGGAATATCAAAGCAGTTTCGTCTTGCTATGTGAGAGAATGTCATTTGGGAATGAGATCAACAGTCATCGCCATATTCCTCATCATCGTAATCATCAACATCACCATCATCTTGGTAATTAATACTTCGGCAAAAATATAAGAATCCCTTCAGGGGGTGTCATCAATAAAATACTCATGGAAGATGACTCAAGAGATCCCTATTCCCACGGTTCTCGTCAAAAGCTGAATGGCTGGGCGTTTTCGGAACCTCAGCAACACTGCCCAATTGCAAGAAAGGTAGTGACTGAAATCATATTACTATGTTCCTAGAGCACTAGCCAGCAATTGCGTTATCGCTTATAACAACAATGACACCCTCATCCCCTGATTAGCTAGTGAACATCGCTGCCATACAAGCAACAACGAACACGGAAATGTCCCAAGTGCTGCGGTCCTCACGTTCAATGCTATTTGAAATCGGTCAGTGAAATGGCTCATCACCTGGCTCACTATGCTTTGACCATCCTTGACATTATTCATTTGAATCAACGCCGCTAGATAGGTATTTTGATTGAGAATGTCATACAATGACATACTGTTTTTTACTGTTTATTGTGTGACTTGGCTGAAGAAGGGAGCCGAAGTGATCTTGAAAGCTTCCGTTAAAATAAAATAGCTGATGTCAAAACAACGATTTATACATTAACTATGTCCCAGCTGAACAACAACATTTACAACTGTCATACAATGGCCTTATTGGACTATATTCGTATGACGTTCTTTGGGCGTTGGGATAAGGCCAGCGAAGTGCGGAAGAACAGAACGGCAGATGATCAAATCCCATGACCGAATCGTACATTGTTTCGTCTCACTGATTTCGCCGCTGGATCAATATCGCTATACAGAGACTTCTGTATAACCTCGGTATACAGAGGTCTATGCACCATGGCGCGCTATGTCATCCTCCCCCACTGACCGCTCTGTTTTCCCTGTGCACCGTGGCGCGCTATGTCATCTCCCCCACTAGCCGCTCTGTTTTCGCTGTGCTCCGGCAGCTCCCGAAGTGCAGACGACGTCCCAGTGCAGCCTGCTCAGTGATATGTTCTCCCTGGGCATGGTGATCTGCGCCGTGTTCAACAAGGGCAGGTCGCTGATCGAGGCCAACCACAGCAACACCACCTACATGAAGCAGTTCGAGCTGGTGAGTCGCTGAGCGAGGCCGTACGTCTGCGCCAGCGGCGGGCACTTTAGTGAACAACTAAACGTAAAAGTGCACCTGATGCTAGGCCAATGCAAAGATACTTATTAGCTATGCAAAGAATATCAGTATTAGCTTTTAAGCTTGAATGTGTTGTTATGGATATCATTATGCCTAAATGTTGCAAAATCATGCAAGATAAACGCCTTTTTATTGTCGCCGAACATTTATCCAATAACTGAACTTTGCAATGTTTGGCATATTTGTTCAAAACCAGCCTTTGCTTTTGGTCCTTGCAAATGCTACTAAAAAGTCTGATAATTTGTTTTAAAAAATCGCAAAAATAAACAAACCACGTTACTAACCAGCACAATGACATCTGAATGCACAACCGCAACGTATCCATAGTGTAATAAATAACACTATGGTATCACACATTACACTATGGTATCATCTAGTTGTTCCGCAGCGCGACAGGCCGGCCTGCTGACCCCCGCTGACCTCTGTTACAGCTGAGTGAGCAGCTCAAGAACGTGCTGAACCTGATCCCGGTGGCCCTGCAGGAGGCCGTGGTGAGACTGCTCAACAGGGACCCCAAACAGCGGCCCACCGCCCAGCTACTGTCGCTCATCAAATACTTCAGGTATGCTGCGCCACATACCTACCGGGTGCGCCCAATCTCCAGATAGTTCAGCTTTGTGTAGTACCCCGTTCATCAAACAAACAAGTTCGCGTACAAAAACTGCGTGCCGGGCGCTGTCACTGAACAAAGAGGCAGCTTTTTGTTTCTTTGTTTGACGCTGGTAGTTTGTTCCACGCTAAAATTTTCATCCATTAAGTATTCCAGTCGCAAAACTTTGCGCACGGGTGTGCACACTCCTAATTACCATGACAAACAGACTGTAACTTTACTCCTGATGCATGGTTATGATATCACCAATCATGGTGAAGTGCGAGTGATTGACATAAAAGTTGTTGCAAGTATGCCTTTAGTTACTCTGTTAATGCATACCTGTCTATGGAATGCTGCAAGGTGAAGAGTGCCACATTATTATTTATCGTAGATAGACTTGTAAACCTACAGTTGCAACTTACAATTGTCTGTCGATGGCTGTTGAAAAATATAAAACATTCGGCTTTGTTCTTCTAATGAGCAAGACATCCTTCACTGCTTGATGAGAAGTCTTGTAACGTATTGTTTTTATAGGCCGTTTTCACGACGGAACTTTCGCAGAGGAACTTATTTGATACCTAAAAAGTACCTACCCTTAGAGGCCTTAACATCCCTCAAACTGAAATATTTTATGTTCAAAATAATTTTAGAAGTTTAAATATGGGCATTTTTTGCCCTCAAATCACTTATTTATTTACAAACACAGCAATTTTTGGTTCTAGTAGCCCACCTTTCGACTATGAGGTATTAAATCAGCGTGGCAACTTGCTCCCTCTTTGCTCCCTCGGGTATCTAATTCCGGAATTCTTAAAAACAAGGAAAGTATATATCGAGTTCTCTTTTATACCTATTCAGTTATGTTTTAATGGTGATTAAAATATGACAAATTTTTTAATTACATTTCATATAAGAAAACACGCAAAACAATGAAACAAAAATAACTACGGCAGATAATTACCTTCAGGTATCTAATTCCGACCAATCAGCACCTCAGTAGGATATGACGTCATACAAGAATGGTGGTGAAGGCCGTTTGCAGTCCCGGCCGGTAGGTCACGTGACCGCCGGGCGCCTCGGGTCACGCGGCGGTCGGGAGTCGGACGCGGGGCGTGGTCGCGGGCGGACGCGCGGGGCATCATGCTTTGCTTTGCTTGCTTTGTCAACTTCATATAACTTACTATCGCATTCGTGTGAAAGCCAAACACTGCTCAGTGCCCTTAGAAATTGAGTTTTGGAAAGCTCAAGTCCCTATAGCTCCTCAGGTCGGCAACAGTTGAAGCCTCATCTGAACCCATGTGAAAAAACGATGGTAAGGAACCTTGTGTTGCTTTTTCTTTTACCGTCATAATTATCTCAAACCATCACAATTTTGAGTTGCCACATTGTCTGCTTCACTACATTCGTGTAAAACTTGGGTGAAGGCTGGTGGCTCAAAGAAAGGTGAAGATATTTCTTTAAGTGCCTAATCCGTGAAATTGAAATATCCCGGCTTTACAAATCTACACTTTTCATTTTCTCCACGATACATTTTTTAAAATTGTTTAAATTTTATCTACATTTGTTAAAATCGGGGCTTTGGTTTTTTGTAAACTAGATCATAAAGTTTAGGTACTATAGTTTTGTGTAACCTGATGGCTGAAGAAAATAGTAATTTTGCTAAAATGATGTGCGGAAATTTGTTGCTTTCCAAATCAAATTACTCATACCTATATTTCATTCAAAATTAGGAGGCATTATTACTGTTTTTTCTTGTAACATGAACTGAGTTTGGGTACGGTGCTCCGGAAACGTTGTGGAACTTTAAGCTAGCTAGAGCAGTTTCCATAAAAATTGTTTAGATAGTTGACATGGCTTGTTGACAACTCTTTTGCTGTTTCTAAAAAAGTGAAAAAAATATTTTCCTGCATTAAGCACACAAGGCATGTTATTCTCATAAGCTATCGAATGTGTGTGTGTTTTTTTAAGCTGTTTTTTTAAGCTTTTAAGCTGTAACTTCAGTTACTTCACTTTAGAACATATTGCCCAGAATGCGTCACTGATCATGAGCTGGTATATCATATCATATGTAGCAAATACATAAATGAGAATAGTGTGTCATGAATTTTTGTGCATGCTTCTGGATCATCTGTAATTACATCAAAGGCTCGGCTCAAGAGTGTCCTGCCGACCAGCTTATGCTCAACCCTTTCTGTCCGCAGAACGTCGCATGCGACTCCCGCACGCCGTTTGCCCCGGCCGTCCGTACTGGTCTTCGCGCTGCGAGCCGCGCTGGAGTTCGCGGCGGCGTCGTGGAGCTCCCATCGGGACGGCGTGTGATGCCCGCGTCGAGCTTATAAGCCGTGAGCTTCGATTGGCGGCTCACGCGGTCACCAGCTGTATGCACAGCCTCGGCCCCGACGACCCCGCTAATGGCCGAGACCGGCATACCCCCGGCATGGATCCGCTGTCCGGCGCAGCGCTGGCCGCCCGCATGCTATGCTACTTTTTGCTGTATCGCTGCCCAGCGGGAGCGCGCTCCACGCTGCGGAAGAGGTACACGTTGCGACCCGACTGAGGACTGCAACCGGATGGTGACACGTCGGCCTCTGCGCCCTGGCCGGGGCAGGCGTGACCGACGTCACAGTGGAGGAACGCCCAAACAAGACCAGCCCACCGTCGGAGCAGCATGGAAATATCATGTTCTGCCTGGACGTCGGACCCGGCGGCCGCAGTGCACCTGCACACGTGCGGAGAGGGGCGCTGGAGGCTACTCTGGAGCTTCTGCCATTCCGCGGCGCGACTGCTGGCAAAACGGCGGCGATTGAGGCGGTTGGGAACAGCTGCAGCAATGGTGATGGCGGTGATGGCGACATGGCGGTTTGGGACTTCATCTCAGCGCGGCCGCCGCCCAGGCGCCGCTGCGCCCGGCTGCTCAGCCACCTACCGGATGGCGGGGTGGCCCTTACGGCCCTCACGCCCGTTCGGTCTGCGGCCACGTTGTGGGGTGGCGGTCGCGGGGTTAGCGGCGTTGGACTTCGTCCTTTATCCAGACTGCACCGTACCATCTGAACGGATGGATCTGCCAAGAAAGATGACATCCAAGGCGGCTATGAGGCGATCACAAAGCTTCACCAAGAGCTTCTCCTCCATGGGGCCGGCCGGCCGTTAAGTCGCAACACCGGCTGCCGAGTGCCAACAGCTGCGTGCGCTGGCGCCGACGCGTTGTGGGCCGCGCTGCTGACGCCCAAGCTGCGGATATCAACCATCTATGAATAAGTGGCAGCGGTGGCGGCTTGTCAGTTGTTAACGTGCCTTAAAACAGACGTTGCGAATAGCCCGCGTTGGAATCGCATGGTTGGGAACACAACGCAAGTAAAAATGGGCTTCCTTGATGAACCTACTTTTTAAGCATTGTAGCCTTTGTAATTTTGGATGTTTTGCTGTAGATATTATTTTCTACATATATGCTATATAGGCACTCACGTGCTTTAAATCGCGCAATGCAATTGAACCATGGTAAAGACAATAATAAATGAACTGAGAGCTGACATGCCCCATGCTTTGTGTGTGTATGTGTGTGTGTGTTTTTTTTTTTTTTTTTTTTTTTGGCGAGTCGATAAAAGTGGTTTTGGACACTGGATGAGTTTTTAGGGGTGTGGTGAGGGGGGATGTAATTCCACAGACATTCTGTCAGATTCACTAATGCAGTAGGTCTGTGCGGTGTTAAGTTATCGGAGCATTCTTTGAAAGTCGTGAATAGGGCCACCGAGTACCTAAAGCCGTGATATTCCCCCACAAAAACTTCTTTTAAATAACCGGGGATAGGTACATGAGCAGAGTAAATGCTATTACGAACGCCTATCACAATGCTGAGCGAATAGGAAAATCCATAGATGGAGAATTGTGCCGCGTTACGGGTGCTCGGGCGCACCCAATCCACCGTTACCCCAGCAGTGACCTTGACCCGCATCGTCTGTCTCGGCTCCAAAGCCAAACCGGCGTGGAATTGGGAGCGTTCGAGCACTCATGGGCCAGCGCAATTCTCCACCTAAATCCATTCCTGATACACATTTGCTTGCTCATAGTCATGTAACCCCGGTAAATTCACCCAACTTTCATATTGGTCGCTCCATAGACAGATGGCCACAGAGATCAACTTAACCCGCGCCCAGCTGGGGGGGGGTGTGTTTGAACACCCCCCCTTGTGGTTTTTCGCGAATATCTCAAAAACGGCGGCGCTCCGCGCCGCCGTTTTTGGTACACCTTATCATACATCAATTCTACACATGTTGTGAAAATTTCAGACCAAGGTCATTCAAGGTCAGGTCACCAGGTCACTTGAAGTGACCTCACCTCATAAAAAGTTTCAATGTCTGTCATAGCTACACCGAGTGACCGATCGCTTTGAAACTTTCAGCGATTGCTAAGAGCAATAGCATGTACAAAATGTATATCTCAGAATTTTGATATCGATGACCTAAGGTCAGGTCAATTTTGCGACCTCCCCATTATAAGTCAATGGGAGAAAATTGAAATGCGCCTCTTTTGGACGAAAGACATTATAAACACTCCTAAACACCGAATTACAGGTGGTTTAGACACACTGAACATGAAAATGGCGTCCGTGACCCTTGTTTATGCCCTGAGGTCATCTTAGGTCACGAATGGTATCTAACAGTTTTTCGCAAATAACTTTTGATAGAGGCATGCTAGAGCGATGAAAACGCCTTAGATGTGTTCAGCTCGACGATACGGATCGACTGATATGCAACATGACCCTTTCCGGTCAGGTCATGACCTTGACCTGAGGTCAAATTTTCAAGTTGACCTTTCAAGGTCAAGTTATAGTTCATTCGATGCGTCTTGACGAGAGGAACACGATGACGGTAAAAGTAAGCTCGTACAGGGCTTGGGTCAAAAGTTATTGCAGAAAAACTGTTTCCGAAAAAATCGGCTATTTTTGCAGTTTTTGCCCCCTGCAGGCAAAACCGTTGAAGTTAGGTCAAATATGAGAGGATTACTCAGAAAGGGCGTTAATAGGGCTATCGAATGCGCTTTTCCGCGGCGCTGTAGCTCTATTGGTTCCCGAGTTATGCGTTGGCTTCTTGGAAATTTTCGACATTCGACCTGGAAATCGGCGAAATTTTGCCTTCCATGACCTCTGGTGACCTGACCTTTGACCTGACCAAAAAATTGACCGAAGTGATTTCGTCATTATTTTTGACGCTCTTTCGAACGCCGCCTTCCGCGTATCGCTACGTGGCCCAGGAGCCGAGTTACAAGGGGGGGTGTTCAAACACCCCCCCCCCCCCAGCAGGGCGTGGAAATCCAGGACCCCCAGCCGGGCGCGGGTTAAAAGGCCATTGTTGCATTCATTTAGTGGAGATCATTAAAGAGCCGTGACAGGCCACAAGTCGCGTGACATCATACGTGTAACGACCAATGACGACGGCCTGCAAAACCCAATGGAAGCGGCTAGCAGCGTGCAATAAAACAGGGCGCTGCTTTCTAAATGTCTGTCGTGCGCCATAAATGAATATATTCTTTGTAGCCTGGCAACTCAGTATCTTTTTTTAACTATTGTACTAGTATTTAATAATTTCATAATTTTATAATTGTGCTTACGCTTTATGTTGATATTAGTGATAAATCCTTAGATAAAGTAAATCGATGTGATATTTAATAGAAAAATAGCAAACTAACGCACCATTCATTCGAAAGCTGGGGAACCTACTAAAAAGAACTACTAAAATTCCTGAGGAACTTAAGGATCAAATGGGGATTAAATAGATGCCTGCTATTCCGTCGTGAAAACGGCCATATTGGATTTGGGATTTTTAAAGTAGGTATGTTGCCGTTTACCTTCTTTTGATGGGAAAATTAATTGCCTGCTCTGATGCTTTATCAAGTCATTGGCACCTCACTAGCGTCACACTCGCCATTGTATGATAATCTCCTTTCTTGTTAGGACACGAACTAAACACAAAGGCATTTCAAAAGCCAGCGTCATTAGACTCCCGTCAATTTCTTTTCGTTCACCACCGTCTATAAACAGCATGCCTGTCATGAGCTGATGTGCATGGAAGTTTCTAAACTTTTTGATAACCACGTCAGAAAAAAAAAACATTTAACCCTCGCCGGACCTATTGGTTTTCTACATACGCGCCGGCCGAGGGGGGGGGGGGGGGCGGGTACGATCCCCCCTCGCCGTTTCGCCCCTGGTGGAGCTAGCGCGTCGCGGAAAAAACGAGCGTGTGCGCCGTTACGAGACGCAGAGATTGGTACCCGATTTTAAGGTCCTAGGTCAACCGGTGACCTCTGAGGTCAGGTCAAGTGCCCCAAGGTACGGTTCAGTTTTTGGTGAATAACTTCGCAAAAAACGGCCGCAGAGCGCCGATTTTGGCAGCATCGTGTTCGTCTCGCTCAGGCGCGTCGAATGATATACTTTTTGTCCGGGTCAGGTCAACTTGGGGTGTTGACCTCAGGTCAAGGTCAGGTCAGCACCCCCAGGTCACAAAGTTGGTCGAAAGAGGTCATGTCGCATATCATTCGATTCGGCAGGTCTTCCTGAGTCCATTGGTGGCTTTCCCGACTCGCTAGCTCAATTTGATCAAGAGTTATTGACGAAAAACTAATATGACCTTGATGACGTCATAAATGACGTCACGGAAGGTCAACACTGCAAAAGTGCATCCAACATTGCAAGGATTGCATAAAATCACGATTCTGTGTGCTTGAGATAGTTGGAGATCGTTCCCGGCGCCAGAATAGCAGTTTTCATTTTTCTCCATTGACTTATAATGGTGAGGTCACGAAAATGACCTGACCTCATATGACCTTTAGGAAAAATCCAAGATATACAAGTTGTGGGACTCATAATGGATACTAGATCCTGCAAGTTTCATTTCCCTGTGACATCTCCTCTGGCAGTGAGGGCGTTGCGAAGTTGCGACATCTGAAGACCGTGCAGAGGTTCACTTATGACGTCATAGGTCAGTGACCTGACCTGACCTAAAAATGCGGTTAGTGTCAAAAGATGCGGCTTGGATCAAAGGTCAGGTATGCCAAGTTTCAGCTCTCTATCGCCAGCGTGTTCGGAGCTATGGCGAAAAAACCCTATGGGGGGGGGCGGCACCCGCCCCCCCCCCCCTCGGCCGGCGAGGGTTAAGGACCTTTAACGGGTGAGAGGGCAAAGAAAAGGGTGCTGTACAATACGAGATATATCACTGTACAATACGTATATATCACCTTTCTCTAATTTTTAGATATTCCAACGATAGCGCTGTTCTTGGGGTTTCTCTTAGCATCTACCTATCTTCTCTAGAGGCTTGAAAATTTTGTTTTATGTTTATCAAAATAAAGAGTTGCAGCACGTATATTTTACGTAACATTCTATAGCGTATGTAATGTACACGTATGTACACTTTTCACGTTTGTGAAAACGTGAAGGAAGAAATAAGGAAGGATACATAGCACACATACTTTTGAACTAAAGTGTCATGAATCATTGAAGGTTGTTTGGGAATTTCATACCACCACGTTTGCCGGTGGCGGTATGAAATTGTATGAAATTGTACCTTTGCCGGTTCTTCCACCTGTGCCGGTGGAGCCGGCGGGACGGGTGCTCCACGCGGGGTGGACCGATGACACCGCACCCGGCCCAATATCGTCCCGGTCCGCGCCGACCCAGCCCCGGGCGCCAATCTGACCCTGCATAGGAGACGTCTCTGTCTCTCTGCCGGGGGCGGAACGGAGGGGGGGGGGAGCAGACGGCAGACGGCAGACGGCAGACGGCAGACGGCAGACGAAGGCGCGTGTTGACAACCGGGTGTGATGAGCGGAAAATGGGGGCCGCGGCAATCACACGCCTCCCGCGAAATGATCACAGCCCGCTGGATAATGTGGTGGCAATCGCAGACGTCCCTGACGCTGAAGACAGGACCGGGCTATTGTTCAGTCGAAATGAGTCAGACCTATTGAGGGAATAAATTTAGAACCTATTCTGGCGACTTGCTGTAATTAAGTTTCCATGCAGGTTTGAGGGGTAAATTAGGAGCTGTGAGATCATTACACTTCGGCGAAGCGTTGAACCATACCGATTAATTGCAGCTAAGGTGTTGATCAGTCAGCCATTTGACATTTTAACGAGTGTTTAACGACCTCCAAGCTCCTTCCATGAGTGAATTGATGCCGCAGCTGAGAGCTCATAAATCACCCTGCGTCAGCCATGGACGCATGGGGCACCCGCCGCGCGTCAGTGCCGGAGCCGGGGGATGTATTTTGGACAGGACACGCCCGCTGCCGCTAACGACTGCGACAGCCGAGCCCCGGCCGTCCGACTGGATCAAAGCGCCGCTCGGGAACTGGAGCACAAAGTCGAGATAAAGCCGCGTCGGACGCCGACTGGCACCGGGATGTTTCAGTGAGGGAAAACGACGGAAATATGGCCCGGAGATCTGTGGATGAGAATCCGTCCTAAAGTACTCCAAGCGGTGGGAAAATGCTGAGAAAAGAAGCTGTTTAGGAAAGACAATAGGTATATCATTAAAAAATTGTTTCAAAGTTTGTTTAAATTACTAATGGAAATGGACGATTGATATAATGTGCTAGGAGACCTTGAGTCGTCTTAATAAAAGGACCCAAAACAATTGTTACTTAGTTGGTCAGCTAATTCCTATGGCCCTTTTCCCTAAGGCCCCTAAGGTAATCCAAACAGGCCATGACAGAGTTTTTGCATAATCAAAGCTTTCATCTGAAGAATGTTCAATTGCCCATTTTTCAGTCCGCTCGAAAGTCTTCGGAATGCTATAGCTGGAGAACAGTGCATAGGAACAGGGGCAAGCGAATTTCGGCGCGCTCGACCTTCAAAGATATCCTTTCAGCCATCGAAATTTTTCCCTTCAAGTATTCATATAACTACATGGATACTGGATAGCCATTTACCTATAGCCGCCTGCAGCTGCTGTGCCGAGGGGGAAGACTCACAGTCTACCGACTGTGTCGGTAGACTGTGACGTACGGTCTACCGACTGTATGTTGGTGCGTCCTTTCCTGCAATAGGCAATAACATACCTCCTGACATTCACGATTGGACTCACTGGTGGAATGGTTCACCGTTTACAGTCCACACGTGTTTCTGGCGCTTTTCAATACAATAGGAAATGAACGCAAATAAGCGTATGGATTCTGTGTGACATTAACTTCACGTACGTACCTTTTCTTGTTCACAGTGATCCAGCCGTGCACGCCATGCAGTTTCTGGATGTCATCGCCATGAAGGACCCCAGTCAAAAGTCCAACTTTTTCCGGACCACCCTGCCGGAGGTGCTGCCGTACATACCGCGGGTCAGTGGCCGTTTGGCAGTGGGGGTGGGGGGGGGGGGGGACACGTTCCGCTGGATAAGTACCGCATGCTTGTGTTCTGCGATCGAGCAGGCAAAACTACATTTTAGGTTCCGTTAACAGTTCGGTGCTCAAATTTGTGTCTCTACATTTCATTGTGGGTTTTTCACTTGAACTTGTTGAACTTTACGTGTATCATACGTGGTTGATATAGGCAGTTCATTTGAAAACTGTTTGAGTGGGCGAGTTAAATTGGATAACTAGCTGCGCAGGTAATGAAGCACAGGATTTGAGAGGCGAAGTAAGTGAACTTCATCATTACCTTTGTGCTCCTGAAAACTAATTACAGTTACAAGTGGAAGGAGAAGAGCAGTTGCGGACATCTAACCAGAATGCAAGGGTAGCTAATTAAGTGCACCACACGATGCGATCGAGTAACACCAATGAATAAACATGCCTACAGATGTAGACGTAAATGTAGCAAATGAAGATGTATGTAATATGGATTGAAAAAAAAAGAATGTAAGTACCTACATTGCACAAAAACATCCCCTGTGATAAACTGCATGCTATAATGCCGGAACTGCGTCACAGCTGACTGTTTTGTCCTGGTATTGAGCCACAGCTGACCGCTCGGCGCCGGCATTGTGTGACACCAGACTGTTCGGTCTTATTCCATGTGTTATCATTACCGGGCTCACGGCTCTGCAGCGGGCGTGCCCCGGTGACAGGTGGCCTTTCAGTGTCGCCGCCGGGCCGGGCCGCGCCCATCCGGACGATGGACGGCACTGCCGGGGCCCATTTGTTCCCCGCGCCCGCCGTCTAACCGACTTCGTCCCCGCCGCCCACCTCCCACTGTCCGCCTCCTACCGCCCGGTGCTACCGTCACCAGTGGCGTAGCCAGAGATCAGCGAAAGGGGGGGGCCATGGTGCTCGAGGGGGCGACTTTTTCCCTTGAGAGGGGCGCCATTATCAGCTAGTGACAGGGGTGTCAGGCTAAAATGTAACGTCATGTTCATGCATGATTTACTAGGTGTTGCAAAATACATAAGAACCAGCTTTCGCTGATTTTCATAAAGTCTAATTAATGCAATTTGCAGTCTGGTGTTTTTTTTTTATAAAAAAACCTTGATCTAGATGAATTTTCAGCATGATATAGGAAACGAGCTCAGGCTACGGACATTTTATTCTCAAAATACGCATCCATGCGAATTCGAAACGGGGAAATAACTATACGTTGATCGATAGGCAGAATCTTTATTCTTTGCAAAAAAAGAAAAGAAAAATATACGGGCTCACTCACTGATCCGAAGTGACCTGTGGGCTGCAGCCTGTGGTCGACCGGGGTTGCCGTGTTTAGAATATCAGAGCGCACGTATGTAGGATACACGCTGCGACTTATTGCCTAAATTGGAATCAAGGAAAGACTTGAACATTTAAGACCATGAGATCCACCATGAGATCCCAACTCATTGTCATACCAGCAGCGACTGCAGTCAGAGGCGACCGAACGCTGACATACGTTCTGGATTTTTTCTCCACACATCCCCTTTACAATTCGATGTCTATAGTCCGTTTTTCTTATCTTTAGACTTCACTCCAAGATGTGCAGATAACTTAGCACGTGACGTCACACAATTTGATAATAAAAATCAAGCGTCACGCTCATTGCCACTGGCTCTAAAAGCGAACACACCCAGGGCTGTCTCATCCCTATCTCCGTAACGTGTCGTGTGCGACCAATGACGTCACGGCATTGCGGCGTTCTGATTGGGCGGCAGCTCTGAATCGCCCGACTGGTGGTCCCCGCTCGACAAGCGCACGTGCGCCGACTGGACATTTGTAGTGGCATTGACGGCAGAAAAAGTGAGGTAATGCAGAGCTCTGAATATACTTGAATAGAGTCTAAGCCGTTAGTAATACGTAAAAACGTCAGATAGGTTTCTTGTTCGTCTTGATTTGAGCTTTTATGTGATATAACTTTTACCTTAGTGTCGAGGTTGGCAGCTATGTGGGAGAGCCCTAAAGTTGGGTCATTTTCCATAGGATTGCATTACAGCCGTCCGACCCTTCGTACCTGTGACGTCACGGAAATCGCTGCTTCGGCCTAATGAGCATACCTTCTATATAGGGCCTTGGAACACACCATATGTCTGCTGTGTATCAAGGAAATCTGAGACTTTTATATATCTTTTGAAATTTATATCCATTCGTATACAATAATATGCAATGCTCTCAAAACTTCGGCAAGGAAAACCGATCGGTGCACAAGCGAGACAAGTGGTTTATAATGTTTACCAATATTTTATTCGAAAGAAAGATGAATACCTCAAGCAAGGTGATGAGAGTGCAGCGGCTAGCATTAACCCTATTCCTGGCGGGGGGGGGGGGCCTCAGGAGCCCCCCCTGAGGTTTTTTGGTTATATCTCCCAAACGCGTTGAGCTAGGAAGCTCAAATTTTCTGACTTTTCCTAAAAGGCTTCTACGCAACATGTCTGAAAATTTTGAGTTGATCTGACCTCAGGTCAGGTCACCAGAGGCGGTTTGGTGACGCTACCTCAGAAAAGTTTGCAATCACGCCAGAGCTAGAGTTTTTGACCGATCAATTTCTTCTCTTCAGGGTTTAGTTAGGGTACCAGTATGTGCAATTTGTATATCTCGGAATTTTGATATCGGTGACCTAAGGTCAGGTCAATTTCGCGACCTCCCCATTATAAGTCAATGGGGGAAAAATCAACTCCCTGTTTTTACCACTAAAACGGGTAGGAATGGCCCCATATACCATACATGACTTCATATACGATCAACCTTCACTACCTTGAGGTCTGTTTTGCTGTTGGGCAGCTGTGAGGTCATGTGACGTCATCAAAGGTCACCAAAGGTTTTTGGCCAATAACTCCGTACAGGAACAAGATACAGACGCGTGGATGGTCTCATTGTGTTCAGCTCGTCAAGACGCATCGAATGATATACATGATGACCTCGAGGTCACGTGACCTGAGGTCAACCTTTGACCTTGACCTTTCGAGGTCAACATATATATCATTCGATGCGGATTGACGAGAGGATCACGATGATGCCCTTAGTTTGTTCCTATCTTGACTAATTCGAAAGTTATTCGAGAAAAACTCTCTTTATATCTAGTGCCGCCATTTTGACTTTTTCGACCCCTGTGACGTCATCTTTGACCTGACCTGAAAATGACCTTAGTAAAAATTGTAGATCTTGGCCGTGCGTATCCGATGCCGTTTACCGCTTGTCGCTATCTCGCTTCGTTCTCGAGATCTCAGGGGGGGGGGCCGAATCGGCCCCCCCCCCCGCCAGTTTCTTGTCCCGGCGGAGCCCGCCAGGAATAGGGTTAACGTAGCGAAGGAGACCAGCTCTGCTACTGGAGTGTCGATTGCCTCTGTTAATGCATTCAAGAGTGGAATAGAGACACATGGATGCCAGTCTCCAGCCCGCCAGCGCCCTAACAGGGGGCCACGCGAGTACTTCGACGAGTTTGACCAGTGCGCGTTCAGAAGAATGGTGCATGCCATGTACCTGGAAGGGAAAAAGGTCACTTTGGACACCATTAGAGCGGCAGTTCAGGACAAGTTCGAGCAGAATATCTCGCGCTCAACCATACGAAAGCAGCTGTTCCAAATAGGATTCAAGTTCCGACAAGTGAACAACCGAAAGCTGCTGGTTGAAAAACCTCAGGTGGTGGCAGCCCGGAACGCGTTCCTGAGACGCATTCGGAAGATTAGAAGCTCCGACCCAGAGCGCACTATAGTGTACTTGGACGAGACCTGGTATAACCAGTTTGATATGCGAACGGTCGCGTGGTTGGACAGTGACGACGTGGCCGGCCATAAGCCAGTGACAGGGAAGGGCAAGCGCCTAATCATAGTCGATGCTGGCTCGGACAGCGGCTTCACCCCAGGAGCATTCATGTGTATGAGGACGGACGGCAAGTCTGCCGACTATCACACGTCTATGAACGCGAGCTGTTTCGAGGACTGGTTTCGACTCCAACTTCTGCCGAACCTGCCAGCGAATAGCGTGATCATTATGGATAACGCCTCGTATCATTCAAGATGTGCTAACAAGGCACCTACAGCTAGCTGGAGGAAGGAAGCGATCCAAGAATGGCTGCGGGTACATGATGTCAATCCTGATCCGGACTTGCGGAAGGTCGAGCTTCTTGAGCTGGTTCGCCCTCTGAAACAGACACGCGAGTATGTGTTGGACAAGGTGGCACAGGAGGCCGGTCATGAAGTACTGAGGTTGCCCCCATATCATTGCGACCTCAATCCGATTGAAATGGTTTGGGCAAACATGAAGACGCACGTCCGCCAGTTCAACAACACTGGGCATCTGAATGACGTGGAAAGGCTGCTGCTGGATAGCCGAGACGCCGCGCCACCGGACTTGTGGCGAAACTGCTGCCGCCACGTGCGAGAACTGGAAGAGGTGTACTGGCGAGCAGATGGTATGATGGAGGACATCGAGCCAGTGATCGTGTCACTTCAGGATTCGAGCAGTGACGACAGTGACAGTGAAAGTGATTGAGGGCGCATGGGACCTATACGATGGCTTCGGTGAACCAAACATACCCAATATACGAGTACGACTCCTGTGTTTCCTGTCTTTTGTAATTTGTATTACGAGTTACTGGTGGTAGATTTGTAGACACTAGCGGGTAATACGAGCAAAACATGTCATCACATTGAAATAGTATGTATATTTGTTAATTTCGATCAATGCTGCATTCATCGCTAAACACACGCTCATATAGCCAACTCGTGTTGGTAGCCTGCGCCGCTGAACACGCATGTCCTGCGGGTTGCATACCTCCACAGGCATAATTCATCTCCGCCTCTCGTCACGCAGTCTAACCCGTCCACATGATACTTCGTGAGGATTACAACGTCACAGTCAATACTATCGAAAACGCGTTCACTCGAATGTCTGCGATAGCGAACCACAAACCAAGTGCTTCACGACAGTCGCCAGAACTTGTTACGAGCCACACGCCGAGCTCCTTCAAGAATTTCCTTGCATTGGGTCCGCACTCGCAGTCGCACGCACCTGCGGTTTCAAAAAACTTCGGATGGAACCAAGCCCTATAGGTCTTGAACTAAAGTCACTGATGATGACTTGTGTCCATTTGCAGAATAGTTCATTTCCAAGTGATATTCGCTTTTATAGGTACCCTTTAATTCATCGGATCGATAGTTCGGTTAGCATACCAAACTTTATCCAACTTAATTTTTGTAGCAGGTAGGTATAAGTACCTACCTATTTATGTAATACACATTTGTGAGACTACAAATCTGCACTTGCCGCACCCAAGAGCGCCACTCTCCAGGCTTCAAGGCAATATTTTCTGTTTCCGAAGGGCTTGATTTTTTCTAAGCCATGCTTTGTCTCGTGCATATCTTGCGAAACATCTTGGAGTGAAGTCTAAAGATAAGAAAAACGGACTATAGTGCGTGCAGCCCCTACTTGTGGACATGCATGACTGCCTCCAGTGACTGACTGCCACGCCTCCAGAGGGAAACAACTCCAAAAATAACAGTTTTTATTAAAATCGTTTTCTGCAATAGCTTTTGACTCAAGACAGAGACGACATTTATTTTGCCAGCATCGTATTCCTCTCGTCGAAACGCGTCGAATGAACTATACGTTGACCTTGAAACATTTTGAAAATTTGACCTCAGGTCAAGGTCATGACCTTGATGGATAGGGTCATGCTGCATATCACTCGATCCGTATCGTCGAGCTGAACACATCTGACGTGTTTTCACCGCTTTAGCACGTCTCTATCAAAAGGTATAGCCAAAGAAATGCTGGTGACCGTTCATGACCTGAGATGACCTCAGGGGCACACAGAAGGGTCACAGGTGCATTTTGTCGATTCAGTGTGTTATGTTTACCTATGTACCGATGTTTGAGAGGGTTTTGAACCACATTCGTCCAAAAGAGGCGCATTTCAATTTTCTTCAATTGACTTATACCTAATGGAGAAGTCGTAAAATTGACCTGAGCTTAGGTCATGGATATCAAAAGTCCGAGATAAACATTTTATACATATTGTTAGTCTTATCAATCTCTGATAGTTTTAAAAGTGATCGTTCCGTCGGTGTGGCGTACGCTGGGGCGGCACCGCACTGCTAGGCGGGGGCGGCATCACAATAATGGGGGGCAATGCGCTGGGGGCAGCACTTGCATTGAGGGGTGGCATTGTACGGTGAATGGGCGGCGTCGCATTGAGGGGCGGTATCGCAACGAGGGGTGGCACTAACGAGGCTGCCTTATAAGAAACGCTTGGCACATCCTAGCCCAGCTCGGCGCCGCCTGGCTGCTGCATCTTGAAAAGGGTCCTTGGTGTCGATGAGACAGCCCCATTGTCAAATAATTACCTACCTAGAGTCAGTGGTTTCGGGGGGGGGGGGGCGCTATCGATCTTGAATGGGGCGGGGCGACTGAAGTCTCCATTCAGATGGGCGTCAGTGACTACTGGAGGGCGCCAACGAACTCGGATAGGGCGAATGTGATCTTCAGAAGGGCACCGGGTGATCTAGAGGGGTGTAATGCTTAGATGGGGTCACTGCTGCCTTCAGTAGGGCGTCGGACGCTCTGAAGGGGCGCCATTGATCTCGGATGATTCGACTGTTATTTTCAGAGGGGCACCAGTGATTTCAGAGGGGCGCCATTGATTTAGGATGGGGCGACTGAAGTCCCGGTTCAGGTGGGCGCCAGTGGCTCTTGAGGGGCGCCAGCGACCTTGGATTGATGGGGCGACTGTGATCTTTAGAGGGGCGTTGAGGGGCGCCATTGGGCATGGATGGGGCCGCTGTTGCCTTCAGCAGGACGCCGGACGGTCTAGAGGGGCGCCTTGAAATTGGGTGGGGGAACTGTATAGTCTCAAGGGGCGTTGTCTGGGATGGGGCGAATAAACTCTAGAAGGGCGCCATTGGTTTCAAAGGGTTGCCATCGATCTTAAGATAGGGCAGCTGTGATCTCCGTTTAGATGGGCGCCGGTGACTTTTGAGGGGCGCCAGCGACCTCGGATGAGGACGACTGTGATCTTCAGAAGCGCACCGGGCGCTCTGGAGGGGCGTCATTGGGCTTGAATGGGGCGACTTTAGTCTTAAGCGGGACGACTTCAGTCTCAAGGGGGGCGCTAGTGACTCTCTTGAGGGCGCTATTGATTTCGGATAGAGCGACTGTGATCTTGAGAAGAATGCGGGTGCTTTAGAGGGGCGCCAGTGGTTTCAGGGGGCGCCATCGACCTTGGATGGGGCCGAATGGGGCAGCTATGAACTTCAGAGGGGTGCAATTAACCTTAAATGGGGCGACTGTTCCGTTCTGGTGGGTGCCAGCGGCTTTCAGGGGCGCCATCGACCCTGGGGGTTCGGAATACCCATTCTGGTTTCCGGAGGGGCGCCCTTAAACATTGGGGGGCTCAGGTCCTATTTGGGGGTGCCCTGGAGAATATTGGGGTGTCCAGGCACCCCTAAAGAGATATTGAGCTCGATCCCTGCCTGCACATCGCTTTTTAATTCATGTTCCACTCTGTAAAACGGCATCAGCCTAGTCGGCGCTAAGTGGGGCGCCATCTGGGCGGCTGGGCGGAAAGGGGGGGCCATGGCCCCCATGGCCCCCCCCTGTCTACGCCACTGACCGTCACCCACCGCCGCGCCCGCTACCGCTGCAGCCTAGCCGATTTCGTCCCCGCCGCTACCGCCCGCCTCCGCCGGTACCGCCCGCCACCCACCGCCCGCTACCGCTGCAGCCTAACCGATTTCGTCGCCGCCGCTATCGCCCGCCCCCGCCGCCCACCGCTTATCGCTACCGCCCGCCTCCTACCTACCGGCTACAATCCGCCTGCCTCCTATCCGCTACCGCCCGCCCTCCCGCCGCGTTTGCTGGCTCCGTTCATTCCACACGCTCAAGACATTGATGTGACAAGATCCCAAATACTGGATCAGCAGAAAACTGTGTGCGATGGAATGGGGTCCCAGGAGTCGAGAACTTTACAATTGCCATAGGTCGGTCGGCTTGACCTGGACCGCACCGCGCCCAACTCATGAAACGAAAATTGTCATGAATGGAGTGAATGGCTTAAGAAAATAAATTGTTAAATTCACCAGTATCTCTGCAAAGCCTGGAATTCAATCAGTTCTGCACCCGTCTTAAATTTACGCTTTATTTGGAAAAGGCGTTTAATTTATTTTTAGGTATTTACACCTTAGAATTTCCGTCGGATAAAACAAAAAAGAATCAGTGCCGTGTCGCCTCTTGCACTCGTTTTATATCAGTCCCGCATATTGTGTAATGTGTGGAAATTTCAGGACATTTCCCTTTCCATCAAACTTCAGGTAAAAGAAAATTAGTGATGCAGTTGTGCACTTATTTTCACACTCCCACAACCTCGCTTGGCACTTTGAAGTATTTACATTAACTGCACCACTATGCCAGTTCATCTAGAATGTTCAAAGGGCAGGTCAGTTTGTGCTGAGATCGGCCGTGCTGCTGGCATTTGATCTCTGCGGCGCGCGGACGGCAGCGGCCCGGCTCGGCTCCGCCGGAGGACCTCTCACGGTGTAATTAGATCCCGGCCGTGTCCGGTGGCTCCCGGGAGCAGGCTCCGGCTCGGTCGGCGGCGGCACGAGGTGTCGAGTGCCCCCGGCAGCCGGAAACGGCCACTAAATGAGCGCCACGCTCCGCCGGGGCGGAACCGGCGGGATGTTCTCAGGAGTCAGGAGAGCGATATCGCTCAAGTAAATGCAGTCAGTAAATGCTTGTTGAATCTGGCAATTGCAATCAATGCTGTCAAGTGCTCTGAAACTGTCAGTAGACAAACGTGGGCATGCCTTTGCACTGGCATAAAATATAAAACCGATTCAATCGTCAATAATCATATCCAATATTACAATTTCCATTTATCATCTATATCATTTTATCATTATCAGTTATCGGTTCCGTTTATCAAGCAACCATTTCCCTTTCTATTTCCGGATCTAGTAAAATGCGCCTCTGCTCCGGCCACAGTCGGACGTCATATGTTTTTGGCTAACGTGCAATTGGACCCACGATACCTTCCCCAGGAGCTATGGTTCCAGCACGTCTGGCCTTGTGTGACCTCAGTTCCTCCCCCTTTCCCCCGTCCCACAAAAACTGTGGTTCCAGCACGTGTGCCCCTGTGATCGCATTCCTATCCCTATGTCTCCCGCAGAAGCTGTGGTTCCGACTCGTGTAACCCTCTGACCTCAGTCCCCCCCCCCCCTAGTCTCACAGAAGCTATATGGTTCCGACTCGTGTAACCCTCTGACCTCAGTCCCCCCCCCTCCGTCCCGCAGAAGCTGTGGTTCCAGCACGTGTGGCCCTCTGACCTCAGTCCCCCCCCCTAGTCTCACAGAAGCTATATGGTTCCGACTCGTGTAACCCTCTGACCTCAGTCCCGTCCCCCGTCTGTCCCGCAGAAGCTTTGGTTCCAGCACGTGTGGCCCTGCCTGCGGGAGGAGATGCTGACCCAGGAGGTGCTGGCCGCTGTCCTGCAGCCCATCCTCAACATCATCAGCGAGATCAGCGAGGACGAATACGAGACCATCATCCTGCCCAGGTTCAGGTGAGTTCAGATGGGGATGGTTAGCTCACAGACACACAGAAAACGCAATTCAGCTGTGAGTAGCTCACAGACACATGGAAACGAGTAATCGCCACGCCATGTGTGGATCGCCCATGATCGTAAATACATACATACATACATACAATACAGTTCAGCTGTGAGTAGCTCACAGACACACAGACATAAACACAGCGACAGTCAGTAACAGACACTGACTCATAGATATACCTTTAGTTTCCCTTGAACACGTTACGGTCACGCTGCTAATCATCATTTATCTACGCTTCGAACAAATGAGACATTCTTCCGGCTTCCTCATACGTTAGTTCTGCTTACAGCAGACTTTTCAACGCTTCCTGAAAGTCGCGACTCTCGACGGTTGACCTTTGAACCACCGTCCCCAGATGCATATTCTCGTGGCCCAAATCCATTCAAGCGTCAGTGACACTGCTGGAAAATCTGCACATAATCTTGCAGAAAACTCCGAAGGATGAGATCCAGACGGAAGTGATGCCCATCATTTATAACGCCCTGGACACCACCACTGCTCAAATACAGGTGAGAAGGAATATAAACATTAAACGCATGAGGTTCTGGGCCGTGAGTATCGTGCTATCGTTTCGTCTTCTCATGTGCTATTTGTTTGAGCTTCTTATTTTTCCTTTCAGTTTATGATACCGATCGTTCTGATCAATATACCATTCGATCTTGCTTTTTAGAGTAAAATAACGTTCAGTTAAATGTATATTACATACCTTTCTGCGAATCGATTATGGTATTATGGTCCGAAATTGATTATTCGAAGCATTCAAGCTTTGATTTGGTCTCCTACAAAGAAGAACAGGCATAAAAACAGTGCCCATTACCATGAACAAGTGTTTTGCAATATATCGCGATTCCTCTTAGGATATGTAGGTCTGCATGGCTTCCGTGGACCACTAGGACTCTTGAACACTTTCATCTTCACAGCTGAATCACTGAAAGTCCCTGCTAGATTCGTATAGATAAGATTCGTCAATCGTCTACGTCATTGCACCAACTCTGCTGAATCATGTGTCTGAAACTAGCTAAATAATTCGCATATGTATTTCAGAAAGCCTGTTTGATGGCAATACCGAATGTCGCCGACTACATAGACGAAGAATCTGCACGAAAAATTGTATTCCCACGAGCAAAGGCGATCTACGAAAAGAACTCTTCTGACCTCCTGGTAAGTTCCTCATATGCATAATAAATCTCATTAGACGCGTCATGTCCCAATGTCGCTTTGAAGTGTTACATGAGCTTCAACTGGATGAACTTTAACCCTAGAACGCCTGGGGGGGGGGGGGTTGTATCAACCCCCCCCCGAGGTTTTTTCAAAGTGCACGCTAAACGGCTTGTCGTAGCGGGCTGAAATTTTCAATACCCTCTGGGGCAACCCTTGCGCATCTTTTGCCGAAAAAAAATTGATCGGGTCATGTCAGGTCACGGAGTTATGACGTCATAAGAGGTACAGCCTCCGGCCGACAGTTACCAAACGTGTGCGCCGAATCCCTAGGTTTTCTGCCGGTGATACCCACATTGTTTGATGGATCATGATGAAACTTCCCATGCATGTTGGGGCAAGCATTGGCTATCGTGTGGTGCAAGAAAATTGACCGGGTCAGGTCAGGTCACGGAGCTATGACGTCACAAGAGGAACAGCGTCCGGTACTATTTTTGAAAAGCGCCCGAACCACTATTTTGCTAATTCTTGTCACCTCAATGGGAATATGCAGCAATATTAGCTTCTATAGGAAGCAAATGGACCTCCCAAATCCAAAAATACAATCAGATTTCAAAAATTTAAATTTTGATTTTTCGAATTTCTGCCGCCGACTGTGACCTTGCCGACTTCCGGCGCTCCCAACGCGCCATTTTTAGAGCTAGGGAAACGAAATACATACCAAACGATAGAGAATTGATCAAGGAACACGATAGTGAAGGTTTCAAGTCGATATCTCCCACCGTTTTGCCGCAATCGCCGCGGAAAGTTGAAAAAGTTTGATTTTTTCGGAAAATTTGACCTTTGACCGGTCATAAGTAGGTCAAATGTTGACCTAGGACCAAAAAATATACCACCAATCGCGAGATCTCGTTGAGAGCAATCCGTTGTTTTTTTTCCGCTAAGCTCTACGACCTTCCGTTTCGAAACGCCAGGGGGGTCGTAACACCCCCCCCCCCCCTGGTCGTTCGTGTTATGAGAAATGGCCTGGTCGTGCGAGGGTTAAGAGCATCTGACAGATTATTTCAGCTTAGATCCGCGAGCATTTATGCAAAACGAATAACCCTGTTCACACATCCAGTTCTTGGAGTTTTCCATTCCGGAACTGCTTCCCGTCCACGTGTCAGACCAAGGAAGTACGATCCGACTTGGCTGCCAAGAGCTTCATTCGCCAAAGCCGGGGCGTCATAAAACAAATGAGGACCCATGTTCTGCTGCGTAGTGTCCATCCGACCCATTCCTATAGGATTTGTTCTGGCCGTATCTTTGTTCACCCTGTCTTAGCCGAGGATTGGAAATGTCTTCCGTCAGTATTGGAAGCCTGGGCGGAGGGCAAGGCAGAAACCGCGATATGACGTAAGAGTGAGTCCGTTGGCAGGTCGTTGATCGCAGAAAAGCACTCCTTGGCGGTAGAGCATTTCTGTTCCAATTTTTTATGGTGAACTCGTTTGTTGGCACTTTTCAAAGAGAAGATAAAATGAAATTTATTCGTAGGGTGCTTTTCAAGACCCGTTTTAATCTTCGATTTCACCTTTTGCAGTTATCATTGGCATGATGTTTTGCGAACCTCATTTCATATGCTAAGGGCTGGGTCTGGTAAAGAAAGAGCAAGCGAGCAAAAGACGAGCTAGTGAGTGATTATGTTGACTATAGTTAGTCTCCAACAATACCGAATTGGTTGGGGGGGGGGGATGTGCCACCGCGGCATATGGCTACCATTCAAATTCATATGTCAATACTTCAGGGGAAATGTAGCCACAATGCATTATTCATCTCGTTATTCATATTTTCATTATCACTATCACCTCGACACCATTTTCCAGCTCATGGGAGCGTGACGTTAGTGCGGTCTCTGGCGTATCGATAACTTTATAGCGCGGTATACCGATCGTGCTGGTCTGGCTTCATTTCGCTCGCTGATACGGCCGCAAACGTGCTAACTTGATTATCGAACTTCCCCAGACGCGGCCATCAGAACTCTGCAGAGCGAGCCGCATCCGGCCCAGAATAGTCAGCCGGGGCCGAGCCCAACTTGGGGCGGCCCCGCTGAATATAGCCGAGCGATTTATACCATCCCGCTGTAGTAGGTCGGCGGTTTAAGTCAAATTATAAAGTGGTCTAGTAGAGAGCACATGACATATTTATGATGATTCCATTGACCTTTCCCTCCCATTGCAAAATGCTATATGAAAAACAAAATGCAACGCGGTGACTTTTCTCTTGATTGGATTTATTCGATTTAGTATACAAACTTACAAGATATCGACAGACTAACGAATGGGCGAAGCATGGTGGCGCAGCTGGCAAGGCCAGGTGTCAGTTCGAGTGCTATTCGTCCACCGGGCTGTCGGGTGGTGCAGCCTAAAGGCCACCGCACGCTATCCTGTCTGCCGCTTCATTCGGCCGTTATCCCGCGAGTTGCTGGGGGGGGGGGGGCGTTAAACGCCCCCCCACTTTTTTCGCCGGGCCATAGCATAAAAACGGCGCGCCAAATTTTGGGTACCTGTAGGGAATTGATTGAAATTTATTGTGACAAAGTTTCAAAAAAATCGGTCGGAAAATTTTTGAGATATCGAGGTTTTAGTGACGTCATGATTTCTGAGTTTTCGACCAAAAACGACATATGTTCAAAAAATCATATAAAATCACAGAATAGACATACAGACATGCCGTAAACGCCATTAGACTGCCAATACCATGAGCAATCACATGGCTATCTTCGATTATTGATTATCGTTCCGCATTTTCCAAAATCTTGAACTGAATCTTGGCAATTTTTCGTGACTACTTCATGACAATGATACATGCATTTCTTTAATTGAACTTTTTGAGCCAAACACGTACACATATGATAAAATGAATGTCACCATCGTGTTCTACGCCCCAAATTACCCATAAAACATGTGTCACAGGCTGCGAACATCAGTTTTGATTTTCGGGGATATGTGCCTACCCGGTTGACCTGACCTTGACCCTGACCTATGCTTGACTGACCCCTACATGGAGCTGACACTCTTGTAGGCCTTATATGATGGATTATGCACCGTTTTGACAGAGTTTATGACGAGAGGCGCCCATTGCGAAGTCCTGAAGTCCATGCTACTGAAAGCCCGATTTCAGGTGTTTGACCTGACCTTGACCCAACCTGTGACCTCAAAATTCAACTTAAAGGCACTCATCTGAAGCGTCTCGTCGCGTTCTTTCGTTTGCCGCCTCGTGCGTTTCGCTGCGCCTATTGGTTCTCGAGTTATCGGCTGGGGGCGTTTAACGCCCCCAGCCGTGGATGGCGAAACGGTGGGTGGCGAAATACCCCAGCAACTGCCGGGTTATAGTGCAGCGATGTTCTCGGGTGCAAGTCTCTATACCGACCGAGTTACCAAGAAAGACCATACTAGAACTAAAATTATTTGAGTTTCTTGGCCAGTGTGGCCAAATTGGTTTAGCGTTAGGGGGAGGATGTATAAAAAAGTCGTAAGAGGATGTCACTATTTTCAAAAAACTCGTCTTCAGTGTCATTTTAGGTGCAGTTTTTACAAGTTATGTGGAAATAACTATACCTGACGTCAAGCTCTGGTGGAAGGTAAAAAAAATCAAATACCTATTATCATCAAAGATGTAAAAAAAAAAAAACATTGCAAGCGCGACAGTACGAGTAGGTATGACGGTGCAAATCGTACATTGGAACATTTTTAGCATTTATTCCTACACTAGGTATGCTTTCACAACAAAAACGTTGTGATGATGTAATTTTAAAATTTCTGAGGATGTCATTATACTTTTCATTGGGGGTGACTTTCCCCGCAACATCACCAATTTGGCCACACTGTTCTTGGCATACGATCGGTAAATTCAGGCAATATATTTGGTGACGTGTTCCGCTCAAAAGATAAAAATCAATATTTGCGCGAGAAAATCGCTTCTGTAACGGCCAAATGAAGCGGCCGAATGGATAGCGTGCGGTGACCTTATGAAGGGGTGGGTCCGCCCTGCTGCCTGGCATGCCCAGCTGAGGGTGGGTATACGGCCTCCGGTCTGGCGTCTCAAACCGCTGACTTAGTCAGTGGCCTAAGAGGAGTCTTATGTTGGGAAAATGGTCTGTTTCACTGAGGAAAGGATTGAAAATAGGTACATGAAATATGTATGTACACACCTAGGTATTGATAAAATAAAATGTTCAACACAACACAAAATTGTACGCATTAATTGAAAGCAGCATTGTTCAAATATTTACTGGCGCATTTTTAACTTACAGTCTTTGTTACATCCAACCTGTGTTTTCCGATGTTAAACTCTTGTCCTTTCACCCGCATGAGCGACTTCCCGATCGTAGGCCGCTCTCGGAATCGGATTATTGGCACTGGAGACGCTGTTCGAAACAAGAGTAAACAGCGACCGCTGGAGCGAACTCGGGATCCAGGAGATACTAGGTCGAGTCGCCCAGGCGGCCCGTCCCCACCCGCTTCTCTTCAATGCAGTCTGTTCGCTGTTTTGTATCATATTAACAATATTTCTGCTCTTGCCCTTTGTACTCGTACTTAGTATCTGACGTGTATACCGAAGGAATACCTGTACCGAAGGCAAATTCCGTAATAGAGTTTTGCTTATACTAAATCTGAATTATTGTCAAACAAGCATAGGCGTCGCCAGACATTTTTGGTTGGGGGGGGGGGGCAAAATCAAGTTTTGTGTTAAATCTTGCCTTTCCCCAGCCGTTACTCACTCGTTTTACATATCATTCGACGCGCAATGGTGCGAGGAATCCGATGGTGACAAAGTTTTCCGTCTAGCTATAGCATGTATTTTTTACAAAAAAAAAAAAAAAATTTGAAATTTCTGGACAAAAACGACTGTTAGAATTACAGTGGCTGCTATTGCCGACGCACTGCAGAGGGCCCCTGTGCAGACTCTCGTCGCTCATGATCATTACCCAGAAGAAGGTGAAAAACGCTCCATTTGAATCGGATCACCTCGCTAAAACCTCCATCACACGCATGCATGCCGAGGTTTTACGTGAAATGCATAGGGCTTATCCCACCCGCCGATTGTAGCTAAGAATTGGGCATTCGGCGGAGACTGAGAGAGAATGTCGGAAGTGTGAATCGGAAGTACATCTTTCATCCTTGCTGCAGTGAGAAGAAGTGTTTTGTTCACTCGAGTGTGAACAAAAAGTTTCTGGTTTTTCGAGTGAAGGGAAGCGCTGCAAACGCGACCAAAAATATTTAACGGAACCAAAAGTTACGCACGGCATAGCGGCAAGGGATCCCTTAGAGATAGGATTGCGACTTCCAGGCCATTGTATGTATCGTGTCAGACATTGTGAGGCCATTTCAGGCCACTCAGGGTCAGTGTGGACTCTCAGAAGCCTGCTTAGGATCCCGGAGATCGGCGTGGGTCACCCCAAATATTTACGTGTATGTGGTGCTTTAGGGCTTTCCGAGCCTAAGGTGGGCCCGGAAAGCCCTTTAGGGCACACGGGCTTTCAGAAGCCAGTGTGGGCGGCGGGCGCTAAGAGACTAGGCCCAGGGTGAGCCTGGAGCCCTCGAATAACAGTGTGAACCGTCGGGGTCTGTGTCGAATCCTTAAGGACCCTACGTTGGTAGGGGCATAAGAAACTTGTGTTGCGGCCCTCAGAGGGACACGTGAGTTGTGACCCCTCAGATGCCGGGTTGGGGTTAGTAAAGTCTGTCGCCTCAAAAGTTCGGCTGAACTATCATAGGCCAGTTGAGGTTTTCAGAAATTTTCGAAGGCATCCTCAAAGATTCGTGTGGCCCTTCAGAGGTCTACGTATGTATAATGTCCGCAAAGATCCCTGTAGCACTTGAACGGTACTTGTGCCTGTCGCAGACATTTGACGAGAGTTGAGAAAGGCCCCGAAGATTTCGTGTCACGCTTTGAACGAAAATTATGTGTCAGCACTCCAAAACTTATGAAAATCAGCTACAAAATGTAATAAAGAACCAACTAGGAACATGGCATGAATCATGGCATTGACATTTCCGAGTCTGGAGTCGGAGTCTTGAAGATTTTGGCGACTGCGACTCTGACTTTGGTTTGAACTGCACGCTCCAACAGAGTCTGACCTCACAGGCATTCTCAGAAAGGTACCCCCCATTTTTCCCCGACTCCAAAATCTCATCGGATCTGTATCGATCTCAGGGGGTGCCCGGTCCGAGGTTGGGGGGGGGGGGGGGCAAGCTGCCCCGCTTGCCCCCCCGTGGCGACGCTAATGCAAACAAGCATTCCATATTTAAATATGTAAGCTTTTATTCTTTTCAACTGCGTGGTGCGCAGAGCATCCTTCTCTGCGTATAAAAAACTGTCCCGGGACCAAGCTAATGCAAAGAAAGAGGCTGCAGATCCATT
This sequence comes from Amphibalanus amphitrite, assembly GCF_019059575.1. Classification (NCBI taxonomy): domain Eukaryota; kingdom Metazoa; phylum Arthropoda; class Thecostraca; order Balanomorpha; family Balanidae; genus Amphibalanus; species Amphibalanus amphitrite. Next base: position 1,517,817 of record NW_024881537.1, on the reverse strand, counting down.
TCGTCGCTTTAATTACCAACCTTTGTCAGTGAAAACAAAGCCACGCATAACTGAGCGCGGCGCGCCATATTAAAACTCCATTTCGTGTCTCTCTGGGAGCTGCCGGCTCCGACCGGGCGGTTCTCGCTTTTCTCCTCTGCACATGTTTTCGCCGACGAAGCAGGTCGGGCGACGAGCGCAATATGAAGATTGTTTTCCGCAGTTGGCAGAAAAATGCGGGCTGATTTTGGACAGCATCGCGGGACAAGCCGTTAAACCCCATCTGCCGTTTTTAGTAACGAAATAAGTCGATTGTCCTCGCTCGCATTACTCATTAGTTCAACCTTTTTGCTGCGACCGTACAAAATGGTACGGGAAAGGGAGATGAGAATTGAAATGAAACTCCCCTGCAGCGCAATGTTTCAAGTTGTTTCAATGGCTCATCACGGAGATGCTTTTAGCTTATCGTTCGCCGGAGACGGGCGTTCGGCCCTGAACTCCGGTCGCGGACTTGTGTCGATCGGCAGCCGTTGAGATGGTCCGTTCCAGCCTCCTCTGAAGTCCGGAAACGGCCCTGATCAAAGCGGGCCGAACTGAAAGGCGGGAACTCCTCCAGCTGGTCGTGTCTGTCGGCTGTGGCCGTGTTTTCTCCGTTCGAGTTGGCTTAATGCACTTCAATCGGCACTCGATCGGACTGCAAAGGTCCGAAGTTTCGAGGCCCCGAAAACGGTGATTCAATCATGCGTCTGCTCAGTTGAATGGACCTTCACCTTTGATGTAACATCTGTGTGTGGATCATTCATTGAGTACTGATGGCGACAGCTTCTCGATGTGAAAGACGATGAAAGAAATCGCCGTTGTCACTGTTTTGTTTCAATCCATTACAGCCTAAAATAACGTGCATTTATTGGCAGTGCATGTCAAGTAACAGTTTCTACTTTCTTGAGACAGTATTTTTTTAAGCAGAATGCTGCCTCTGTGATGCCTGCAATATTGTGGCCTCGATGTGTTTTCCCTCACTGCCATGGTGAGGGATGTAGCCCGTCCACAATCCCTGTCACCCGCCGCCGTCACTGATCCATGGCGCTGCCGCAGATCACGCTGTACACCCTGCTGGCCGTGGAGAAGGTGATGGACAAGCTGGAGCGGCGCATCATCCTCGACGAGCTGCTGCCGCTGCTGTGGGACAACAAGCTGCAGGACCCGGACGTCATACAGGCCACCGTCAGTAAGTAATGAAGGGTCTCTGGGACGTCACACAGACCGCCGTCAGTAAGGAACCGTGCTCTATGGGACGTCACACAGGCGGCCGTCAGTAAGGAACCGTGGTCTATGGGACGTCATACACGCCGCCGTCAGTAAGTAAATAGGGTGCATTGGTGTTCGGTCCACCGTCAGTAAGTTTTCGGAGATCCAGACGTCATATGCAGGCCAAGTACAGATGGCCCGTCAAGGAGTCTTCTGGCTTATGCAGGCTCGCGTCAGGACGCTTCCTCGGGGTACTTACATCAGGAACGCGGACAGTAAACGAGATACATGTCGCTGTCAGTACCTGTAAGTTTTCTAGGGGTCTGCTTGACCGTACCCCGGCCCGGTCTGCGGAATAACCTGCCTTAGCTCTAGAGTCCGTGGGCGCGCTATACCAGATCTCGGCTCTGCCGTGTCGGCGTATTAGACTCGCCGACACGGCAGAATCCGTGGCTCAGTCTGCTTCGCATTAAATTATCTAGTACGGCTTGGATAACTTTTTAAAATGTCTAATGTATGCTCTTCTTATGTGTTAATTTCACTTCTAGAACGAGTGGTTATTTGCTCATAACAAACACATGGTCGCCGCATACATTCAATCTAACACTAGTGCCACTGGAGCTGGTTCAATTCCAGTTTCACTTATCTTGGATGAGCTCGTATCTGGATGAGCGTAATGCGAATTTCACAGCAGGAAATACAGCTTCACCAGCATTTCCAACTTGATTTATGTGAGCTTCCTTAGTTGAGAGTCCTAAACGACCCTCTTGCATAGCAAGCAGCCAAATGTAGCAACAGCAGCGGACACTTCTGTACTAACTTTATGAAGTGGATCACCAGTTGTTTCAGTCCAGTCAGCTGCGTTGATTAAATTAAACGTGTTCCTATTGCTATCAACGCTGTCCGCTCAATCCAATTGCAAAAACATCAAGTTACTCGACACGTTAGTCTTATCTGTTTCTCTCAATCTATATTACTATTTGAGGAGGGTGCGTCTGTCCGTTACCGAGGTCCCGACTTGGTGGTGCTTTGCGTGGACTACAGGCCAGACCATTGCACCTAGCCCGGTGAAATTTGCACAACTTATAGATCAAGGATGCGCGACGTGCCTTTGAGGGGTCTCAGCTCGATCGGATTGATAGGGAGCGCGTGGTGCGTGCTCAAAAAGTGCAAAAGTCGCGTCATAGACTTTACATGTATAAATCGGCGTGCGAAATCGGGCGAAAACGGCTAATTTTGGCCGACACGGGTCCAATTCCCGTGCAATATCTTGGTGACCAGGGGTCCGACCGGCACGGGGAAAACAGCATCGTGCACAGAATTGAACGGGCTATTGAATGGTGTGCAATGCAGAGGATAGCACGCGCCACGTGCACCGGAGAGGGCACTTTTATTTGAAAAATTGCGGTTTTTGAGGGATTTTGGAATTAATTTTATTTTTAGGTGACCGTTAAATGGAGCGAGTTGAATCAACGCCTATTTGCAAGAGAAATGTACCGCCTCTCATATTAAAATTGTGAAAAGCTGATTGATCCAAATCAAGGTGGTACAAATCACAGGAGAAAATGGTGTTTGTCAATTTTGTGCCCCTTTATTAATCACACGGGGTTTGCTGCATAACCTGATACCTTTGGCAATTGAATATGGTACCATTGGATAGAGCATTCAATTCCGTCCAAGGTTCAGTCTTCATTTTTGCATGATGAGCAACAGTATTCTTAAAAATGTAAATGTTCCAAACCATTGCATCGTCATTTTTGGGGCATTCCAGGACGATTCAACAGCTCATGGGTGCAAATTAACACCCGACCCCCTCAGATTTTCTTCAAAATTGCTGTATAGGGTTATTTTGTGCCCAGAAGCCGAATCTGAGATTTGTAGACCTGTAGGAGCAACGGTTTTTGAGTTATAACATTGGGAAATTTTGGAAAGTTAAAAAACATGATTGTATTTTAGTAGCTATATCTACTCGAAAACTTTTTTAAACTATAAAAATTATACATATTTGAACTCGCCACATCACAAGCTTTCAGATGGTATGCAAAATTTTTCAAAATTTTGAATTTTGAATTTTCAAAAAATTGTTCAAAAATTTCTTTCAAATTTTTCAAAGTGTGGCCAGTTAAATAAGATTTATTTTTTAGCTTTTATTAATGCTTAGGGTATTGGGAAACTATATTGTGAAAATTGGAGATAGGTATTTTTTATAAATATTTTATTTTATTTTTTTACTTTCTCCATGTTAATATACCATTTTGCTTTGATATGGTGCCGACGGTGCTATCTCGGGAACGGATGATGGTAACGCGCCGGACGAGGCGGCAATGGAAAGATCTCAACGAGATGGATCTAGACATTGTCCGAATGTTGTTCTTAAAGGTCACGGGTCAGGTCAAGGTCGGGTCACGAAAGGTCATGATGAATAAAAAGGGATGATGTGCATGCGACACATGTTTTATGGGTTATTTTCCAATTCAAAGTCAATGGTGATGGGCATTTGACGATTCGGGACAAAATCAGGTCAGTTCAGGTCAGGTCACGGTCAGGTCAACCAATCCCTTGTTCAACGAAGGAAATACAACACACATTTTGGTGACCAGCTCGTTGAAATGTATTGGGCACACATATCACCAACAATACAGTGCACACACGGCAGGGGTGCTAGCAAGTCTACGCGGGCTCACTTTCGTCTTTTCAGTGCCCTACTGCGGTGCACTTTCACCAGCCGGCCTGGTCCCCCTGACAACTTTGAGACTCGCAGTGTCTCGTGGTTGACCGGAATAAAGCAGTGCAGACTCTGCGTGCCTTTCACTGCCACCGCTTCGCTGAAACGCTCCTTGAGGTGTTCTGCAGCTTTTTCGACTTCGACCCTCGACACGAATACAAAGTTCACTGTAGTCTCGAATTTGTCACTTAAAAACTCAAACATTTCGGTAGCGTTTGTGATTTGCTCCCTTGTGGGCCTGCGTAGACTCTCGAGAGCGGTCGCTCTCTTCACGGTGCCTCCCAGGCCGTCACATGCGCCTTTCCCGTGCGAGGTGGCAAAAAATTGCCAGTCGCAGTCTAGCCCAGTCACTTTTGTGAGCGCAGATATTTGAAAAGTTGAAGCGGTTTTTGTACTGTGCTGCTGAGCCGTCTGAAAAGTATCTGATCAGGAAACGCATAAAAATGCACCAGTTCCTACCCTGTCGTCATTCACTTCACTCACTAGTCTTGCGGATACTCTCTGAACTCCTTTCAGCACTCGATTCGGATGATGACAATCAAACGGACCCTGGCAGTAATTTCTTGCTGCACGTGGTGACATTTCCAAGCACGAACGGTTCACACCCACTGTCGCATGCGGTGACTTTCGGAAGACTGGAGTCCCCATCCCGCAACTGGCCCGCGCAGCTGTGACCAGCGACCAACGTCACCCTATGCGTTTATGGCACCCGATGATTTTATTGTGCTGTTTTGACCGCATGGACCGGCGCGTCGTCTGTCACCGCGCCAAGGCTCATTCGAGCGAGCCGAGCTCGCAGTGACTGGTCTGTCACAGGCGCAGATGATATAGCGATAGGTTTCGGGATGGGCCAAATGAAAATTTGGAAACAGAGACAAATGTAAAAATTATTCATTTCATTTCACTCATTACTCTAGTATAGCCATATATCATACAATTTTATTAGGTAGGTATTTTAATGCCGACATAGAAACAGCAACTTTACACATTGACCTTGGCATTGGCCTAATCTGACCTGATTTGGTCCCGAATGGTCAAATGCCCATCACCATTGACTTGGAATCGGAAAATAACCCATAAAACATGTGTCGCATGTCCCTAATCCCTGTTTATTCATCATGACCTTTCGTGACCTGATTTTGACCTTGACCTCACCTTGTGATTGCATATTTACTGATTCACCGCCTTTATAAATATGTTGGACGCATGCTGTGCGATTTTCACATCGCTTCATCATTATGAAAGTGCCTCAGGAGCAGCCGGGGAATGGGAACCTGGAATTTTGGTCTTTGACCTGACCTTGACCTGACCCGTGACCTTTAAGAACAACATTCGGACAATGTCTAGATCCATCTCGTTGAGATCTTTCCATTGCCGCCTCGTCCGGCGCGCTACCATCATCCGTTCCCGAGATAGCACCGTCGGCACCATATCAAAGCAAAATGGTATATTTACATGGAGAAAGTAAAAAAATAAAATAAAATATTTATAAAAAATACCTATCTCCAATTTTCACAATATAGTTTCCCAATACCCTAAGCATTAATAAAAGCAAAAAAAATAAATTTTATTTAACTGGCCACACTTTGAAAAATTTGAAATAAATTTTTGAGCAATTTTCGGAAAATTAAAAATTCAAAATTTTGAAAAATTTTGCATACCATCAGAAAGCTTGTGATGTGGCGAGTTCAAATATGTATAATTTTTATAGTTTAATAAAAGTTTTCGAAGAGATATAGCTACTAAAATACAATGATGTTTTTTAACTTTCCAAAATTTCCCAATGTTATAACTCAAAAACCGTTGCTCCTACAGGTCTACAAATCTCAGATTCGGCTTCTGGGCACAAAATAACCCTATACAGCAATTTTGAAGAAAATCTGAGGGGGTCGGGTGTTATGCACCTGTTGAATCGTCCTGGAATGCCCCTTTTAGCAAAATTCATCGATGGCCCTCAAAAGACTTCACGCCAGTTTTCGAATCATTGTAAAGTAGTAGAACGCATGATAATACGACACGGCACCTCGATGCGATGTATCTTTTTATTACAAAATGCTTGGCCGTCAAAAAGCAATCGAACGAAATGGATATCTACCAACCAAATCGACACAGACCAACCCAATACCCACGGGTCAAAAAATCCCCCCTTCGCGTTGCGGAGCATGCGGGTAACCCTAGTTCTTGCTATCATAGTGCGTGAAAACTGTCGCAAGTCCCACCTATCATCGTTCAGAGGAATGGACTGAACAGTGAATGACGAGTTATCGAATTATGATTAACAACGAAATTGTACGAAGTGCTGTTCATGTAGCCTCTGTTTTGTTTTTGCTCATAAACACGATTCAGACAAGAATAAATAGAAAGAAACAAAAAGAATAAAAAATAAATATACATAAGAAGCTGATTGTTCGGATTTGCCATTATGTGCCTTCATGGCAAACTAGTTCTGGCTTAGGACTCTCGCCCGTCTCCAAAATTAAAATTACAAACGGAATTATTTGAAATCTTTAACCCGCGCCCCGCTGGGGGGGCAGAATCTGCCCCCCTCCCGTTTTTCGCCAATAACTTCTAAACGCGTTACGCCAGCGACGTGAAACTTCCAGTACCTTATCATACATCAATATGGCACGTTCCCTAAAAATTTGAGCGAAATCCGTCGGATTTTTTTTTTAGAAATTGACGTTTCAGTGACGTCATGTTCGCCATTTTCGCCTAAAAAACGGCAAAATTTCAAACGCCGCTAACATCTTCATTTTTAAAGGAAGCAAGACGTAACAAAAAGGTTATACGTAATGCTACTTTGTCTATCAAATGGCTATCTCGGTTTTTTGAAAATTTTGGATTTTGGCCCAATTTTTTTTCTTCAAAAAAACTGACTCTTTACTGTAACTCTTGACTCTTGACTCTTGACCTGACCTCTGACTTACTTAAGCAAAAAAATTTGGGCTCTTAACCCGCGCGGGGCTGGGGGGGGGGGGTAAATTTTACCCCCCCTCGCGAATTTTTGCGATATCTAAAAAACGGCGGCGCGCAGCGCCGCCAAACTTTCAGTACCTTTTCTTACATCAATTTGACACGTTCCCTGAAAATTTGAGCGAAATCCGTCGGAAAATTTTTGAGAAATTGACGTTTTAGTGACGTCATGTTCGCCATTTTCGCCTCAAAAACGGCAAAAGTTCAAACGCCGCTAACATCTTCATTTTTAAAGGAATCAAGACGTAACAAAAAAGTTTATAGGTAATTTTACTTTGTCTATCAAATGGCTATCTCGGTTTTTTGAAAATTTTGGATTTTGGCCTAAATTTTTTCAAAAAACTGACTTTTTTGGGAAAATCATTATAAAATCCAAAATTTTGAGTCTATCGAAAAAAACCGGAATATATGTCAGAGAAGTGGTCTATGTGCACCTACATACCAAATTTTAGAAGAATCGGTTCAAAAATGTGGGAGTTATTCAAAATTTTATGACGTCACGACACACAAAATTTTGAAAAATAACTTTTTTGGAAGTTCTAGACCTCGTACGGAAACAAAAATAGCACCATTCGATTCGCCGTGAAAAACTGCATCAGATAGAAACCTTTTTAGGCCTTAACAACCAACTTCAAAATTTGACCTCACTTGACCTGACTTTGACCTGACCTCGACCTGAAATTCATCCAGAGGTGGTCCATATCACTTATTGAGTGTGCCTATTGAATTCTATGAGTAAAATGACCCATAAAACATGTGTCGCACATGCCCTTTTCTATATTTTGTTTTTTGGTGACCTAACCCGACCTGACCTGACCTTGACCTTGACCTCTGAATGATATTGTATGCAACGAATATTGTCTTGGTAGCCTAAGAACACGTTTTGGGCGATCAGTCTCAGTCCATGACTCCATTCTTCGGCAACTACGGTGCAAGGCCGATACTGTAGAAACTTGCAATTTGTACCCTTGACCTGACCTTGACCTTGACCTCAAACTTTAAATTAAGTACATGTTTCTAGTAGTTCGTGATGAGAGCTTTCGATTGGCGTTTGAATTTTCCAAATCGGACCATTAGTTCGGGAGATAACAGGGGGGGTAAAATTTACCCCCCCCCCAGCCCCGCGCGTTCGGCTGGAGACCCCAGCCCCGCGCGGGTTAAGATCCGCCTTGTTGAGAGCTTTCGATTGCCGTTTTCCCCGTCTTTCTACGACCATCGGTTCGGAAGTTAGACAGGGGGGGGGGGCAGAATCTACCCCCCCCCCCCCAGCAGGGCGCGTATGGCTGACTAGCCCAGCGGGGCGCGGGTTAATATATCGTTTCAAACTTAATACTGCTTTCTCCCTTTTTTATGAAAATATCCGTGCATGAAGGCTAGGTGAATATAATACATATATGATATAGGTAATCTACTCATGGGTCTAAGACTCTAACCTCGTGAACAGGGCTGGGAAAAATGCTGAATCTGCTACATACCAGATATTACGAGAAACTCTTTATTAGCTACATTGCCACAAATGTTCCTCCACATCATTTCTGCTAGAGAAAATGATTTTACAAGTAATCAAAATTCTGGACAGAGCTTTCCACTTTCATTTTCAATCTATTCTCAAATTGAGCTTTGAATGTTTTTATTTAGTTGGTTGCACAAACAAAAACAGATGCAGTGTCTTGCTTATGCCCCGTGAATGTGCTTTTTCTTATTATTTACTCTTTGTAGGTACTCACTACTCAGGTTTAGAAAAAGCATACAAATAACAAAATAAGGTGCTGTAGGGCTTTCTCAGGGCAAGTTCCAGCACCACCTGAGAGCACCAGAGAGCTCCAGTGAGCCCTAGAATTTTCCTATCAGCATTTCAGCAACTTCAGGATTCAGATGGTAACAGCCTACTCAGGCAGAAAGTATTCGAAAGACATCAGGTTGATTTGGCTGCTCAGTCTGGTCAACAATTTACAATCATTGTGCATGCCGAACCCGCTGTACAAAAGTTGCCAGTTGCCACCAATCAAGGTTTAGAGTTAATACAATAATTGAACATGTAACGAAGTTAATAAAAAATTCTTTTCTGGGCGTTACTTGATCAATATTTCAATCAGATCTCACCTTCTGCGCAAATTCGATCATAGGTATCTCCCTATGTCTTCACACATCTTGCTTTGCGTGCTGGGCGGCTACCTTGCTCTTTAACTGTGTACTGCACGCCGCTTTAGGGACAGTTGTCATTGCAACACTTGAAATTAGGCCTGGAATATCCCACTTTCCTAAAAAAGAGGCAAAATGAAAGCTAAAATAGCTGAAATAATTCAAAAACACCCAGAAACACTCATCAAACTCAACTGAACTATCCACGCGAAACAACTAGAATTGTCTCTAATGCGCCAGAAACAATGCATCAACAAAATACACAAAAGGCAATGACGTAATTTGCATATTTTTGACAAGATTTCTTAATAAAACTTACAAAAAATGTTCATTAGTCCTTAAAACTCTAATTTGGTTCAAATGAGTATGATTTTACCAATAAAATACATTAAAAACTGAATAAAATTGTCTATGACGTCATCAAAAAGGATTAAAGACGTTGCAGGACACTGTATCATAAAAGATGGCTTTTAGAGATGCCATGGGCAGAATGAGTTGATTCTTTTCGTATTTTTATTGATCATTGAACAATGCCCTTTTAAAAACAATTTGTTTTGTTTCGTAAGTATGTCATTTGAATATTTCACAAATAATGAAACTCCTTTTTGCAATATTTATAAGAAAGATAGCGCATAAAAAGGCGTAGCAGATACCTTTTGTTACACGACTCAGAGTATGAAGAATTAGTGATGCTACAATGGAAACTGCTACAAAGAGCCGCCAGATTCGTCATAAAATGGAGCACAAAGCTGACGTTTTGAACTCGTGTTAGTCTTACAGATGTTTTGTTCTTATTCGCCGACGAGATCACTGGCTGGTGGTACCTCTATTTTAAAAATGTGCGAATTTTGATGTTTTTATCGTATTTTTCTTTATGATGTACGGAAGAGAGAAATGTTGATTTTGCTACAATTGATGGAACAATAAAGCGATATCTGCTACCTACTGGGGTATGAAAGTATGAGAGATTTCCCAGCCCTGCTCGTGAATACTGCAGTTAATTACTAAACATCTGCTCTCTCTCTCTCTCTCTCTCTCTCTCTCTCTCTCTCTCTCTCTCTCTCTCTCTCTCTCTCTCTCTCTCTCTCTCTCTTTCTCTCTCTCTCTTCTCTCTCTCGCTCCCCCTCTCTCTCTCTTTCTCTCTCTCTCTCTCCTCCCTCCCCTCGCCGCAGACATATACCGGGTGATGCTGACGGACAGCAAGAAGTACGGTCTGAGTGTGAACCTGATGGCCACGCGGGTGATGCCGTCGCTGCTGCCGCTGACGATGAACGCTGCGCTGCACCTGGACCAGTTCACCAGCCTGCTGGAGGTCCTGCAGGAGATGCTGGACACCATCGACCGGTGAGCCGACACTAGACGGTGGTTTTCTAGGCTGGTTATCGTTAACCCGTACCTACAATCTACATGGCTGGGGGGGGGGGCTCCCTCCCGTTTTTCTGCAATATCTTATAAATTACTTGACGCATCAACACGAACCTTGCAATACCTTCAGCAGCATCAATTTGATACCTTGTATTTTGTATTGTATTTAACATCTGGGGGGCATCCACAGGTAGTTGTGGCTATTACGCTCCCGCGTCATATGAGAAGGGAACAAAAAGACATCACACTCAACATATCACACAAAACTCACCAAAACGCATGGCTATGCATGAATATATGCAACCCATATGCGTAAGCCTAAATCAGTGTTGAAAGCGACGTAGCCACAGCCTGCTATCTCGTCTACATAGTCGCTCGCTCGCGCATCTCCTCATTTCGGCGAAACATAAGCGGCAATGTCAGCTGGCTCGCCCGTTCGGATAACCTTGTGCAGTAGCACCAGCGTATCGTACGACGATAGGTCACCAGCCGAGAGCCACCCCAGCGCGTCCCTTACATCAGCCACGTGGTCATACTTGTGATGGCCAGACACAACCCTTGCGGCAAAATTAATGACCTTATCAAGTCGTACGAGGTTCCCTTTCGAGCAGTTCCCGTAAACGGGCAGGCAGTACCGCACATGTTAGAGAACAAGGGCAGTCACAAGCGTCACAATCGTATCCTCGGGTATGTAGTGGCGCACCTGGCTCAATCCTATCAGCGCTCCGAAACATTTACCAACAATGGCAGCAACATGGTCATCCCAGGTGAGGTAAGAATCGAAGGTCACGCCCAGATTCTTGACCTTTTGACACGGTTTCAAGACGGCATCTCTAAATCTTACATTTATGTCAGGCAGGTGACGCATGCTCTGCCGGCTGCCAAACGCAATCAATTCAGTCTTGGTGGCATTTACTTTCAACCCATTGGCCGCAAACCAGTCACTGAGGGCTGCCAGGGCTCCATTCTAGTCTCTGTGTCGCTCATCGCTGTCCTACGGCCACTGACGAGCACCTGCGTATTGTCAGCGTACTGAACGATACGCCCATCAAGGGCATGCAGGCTCATGTCGTTCGCAAAGCAAGTGAACAACAAAGGCTCGAGGGACGAGCCTTGAAACACACCTGACACCAACATGGTTTGGCAGTGACTTGGAGAGTACGCGGTGACCCCTACCATCACTGATACATACACTCTGTGTGTGGCCCTCAAGATATGAGCGGAACCATCCAGCGTCAATCCCAAGTAGTTGGAGCTTGTCAAGTAATTTAGAATGGTTGATGATATCAAAGCATTTACTTAGGTCAATGAGACACAGGAGAGAAATTTCGCTGTTGTCCATAGCTGAGAGTATACTATCGGAGACGTTAACCCTATTCCTGGCGGGGGGGGGGCCTCAGGAGCCCCCCCTGAGGTTTTTTGGTTATTTCTCCCAAACGCGTTGAGCTAGGAAGCTCAAATTTTCTGACTTTTCCTATAAGGCCTCTACGCAACATGTCTCAAAATTTTGAGTTGATCTGACCTCAGGTCAGGTCACCAGAGGCGGTTTGGTGACCCTACCTCAGAAAAGTTTGCAATCACGCCAGAGCTAGAGTTTTTGACCGATCAATTTCTTCTCTTCAGGCTTTAGTTAGGGTACCAGTATGTGCAATTTGTATATCTCGGAATTTTGATATCGGTGACCTAAGGTCAGGTCAGTTTCGCGACCTCCCCATTATAAGTCAATGGGGGAAAAATCAACTCCCTGTTTTTACCACTAAAACGGGTCGGAATGGCCCCATATACCATACATGACTTCATATACGATCAACCTTCACTACCTTGAGGTCTGTTTTGCTGTTGGGCAGCTGTGAGGTCATGTGACGTCATCAAAGGTCACCAAAGGTTTTTGGCCAATAACTCCGTACAGGAACAAGATACAGACGCGTGGATGGTCTCATTGTGTTCAGCTCGTCAAGACGCATCGAATGATATACATGATGACCTCGAGGTCACGTGACCTGAGGTCAACCTTTGACCTTGACCTTTCGAGGTCAACATATATATCATTCGATGCGGATTGACGAGAGGATCACGATGATGCCCTTAGTTTGTTCCTATCGTGACTAATTCGAAAGTTATTCGAGAAAAACTCTCTCCATATCTAGCGCCGCCATTTTGACTTTTTCGACCCCTGTGACGTCATCTTTGACCTGACCTGAAAATGACCTTTGTAAAAATTGTAGACCGAAGCAGTCGAATGGTTGGGCCGAAATCCATGTTGACTGTCCGAGAGAAGAAAGTTGCTAGAGAGGTAATAATGGAGCTGACGCTGGACGATCCGCTCAGTGATCTTGGCGATGACGGGCACAAGCGATATCGGCCTATTGTGTTCAAATTTCCCCTTCTAACTACCATAGGTCGTCCGGAAATGACGTCAGAGTGACATCATGTTGGCCGATTTTGATGCAAAACATTGAACTACGGCAATCGCTCTCAAAAGCTCAGTTTTGAAGCTAGATCCGATTTCTTTACATAAGGGATTTAGGATACACGTGCCTACTAGACTGCTATCTCGGATTTTCAAAATTTTTGAAAATATCTGAAAATATACATAGGTATAAAATTTAAAAAAACAGCATTTTTTATTTTTCTTTTCATAAACTTTTCGACTTCGAAAAAGCGGAATATATGTGCTAGTCCACCCACTGATTAACTACTGTGGAAAGTTGTAGCCCAATATCCAAAAAAATGGCTGAGCTGTACGCATTATAGTCAAAATTTCACAAATTTTGAGTTTTCGAATCCATTTTTCAGGACGTTTTTACATCATGCAGTAATTACGGAGCGAGCGAAGCGAGCGTAGTCTTTCCTTAGATTAACGGAAATTTCTGAGTATGAGCGGCCGGCCGTGGTCACGCTTTTGCGAGGCTTACCTATATCTCAGCAACCACTTGACCGATTTACATGCGGTAATTTTTTGTAGGATAGCTTCATTCCTTCTACCAAGTATTGGACTATTCCCGATACACGTGGGTGACCCCTTATGCACGTGCCACGTGCAAAACGAAGAGGTGTCAGTTTTGTAATTGTTGCAATATCTCGGTAACTACTTGGCCGATTGCGTTGAAAGTTGGCATGTAGGTAGGCACCCACTAGGCACTGCATATCCATGTGCCAGAGTTGGGGTGCTGCTGCACGTGCGCACGTGCAGGGGTCGTTTCCAGATCTCGAGAACGGCTCGACCGATTGCGCTCAAATTCGGTACACGGTTAGGAAGCAGTTAGTAGGGTGCCGTGCACAAGTCAGTTGGGACCCATTTTGCACGTGCGCACGTGCAGGGTGCCGCTTCCAGCTCTCGAGAACGGCTGGGCCGATTGTGCTCAAATTTGGCACATCGCTAGAGACCGGTTAGTAGGGTGCCGTGCACAAGTCAGTTGGAGGTACCCCCTCGAAATTTCGCACGTGCAAGGCCCACCCTCTCGCTCGCTCCGTTAGTCGCGCCAAAAGGCGTTATACTGGTATAAATACCTAGCGCCATCGTGTTCATGAGCCCAAATTGCATCTGGTAGAACCTTTTTGTTGAAAATATCATTTTCAAAATTTCGCCTTTTTTACCTGAAAGTGACTTGACCTAAGCTAGTTGCACATGAAAAAATAACTTCGAATGATTCAGACGATACTTTTTTCAAAACCCATGAGTGAAATGGACTATAAAACATGCGTCACGTGACCGATACATGATAGGTACTTATAAAATTCCGTGACCTAGGATGACCTGGCCTTGACCTGAAAAAAATCGAAGTAAAAGTTCGGTACCCTCTGGGTATCTAAGGCATATATCAAGGGGTGCGTAAGCCAAAAATGAGCCTGATCAGACTTGTAAACCGGCGGCCAGAGCCTAAACTGTGAACAAGCCAAAATGCCGATAATTTTTACTTTAACCTGACATGTGACGTCATGGGTGACCTCGAGGTCAATGCAAATAGGTTTTCGCTCGACAGCCTACTATATGTTGAATGTGAGAAGAGAATATAACCCGAAAGACGTTTGGTTTGTGCTCATGCTGTCTCAAGCTTTATTTCAATTGCATGCTCTTTGAATTTGACAGTTTTGTCGTCTATGGATACTGTTTTGTTACTTGCAGCAGCATTGGTATGCAAGAACGAGAGTCTTACTGCAAGGGGTGTCTGGCGTTTCCTTTTTTAGATGTGTGCAACCAAATATGTTATAAATTTATATTCTGCATTATGAGTGTACGGTTGCACGGACAAACATCCTTGTATATGGGCTCATAAAATATTGTGCTTATTTATCTTTCAGCCCGTGTTCTTTCAACACACCACAGACTTGCCGCGAGACTTTTCTCTTTTAACGTCGGTTAGGTCGTTCGCTTACAGTTTCAGCTCGTTAAACTAAGTGCTTAGGGTTTGTAAACACTTAAAAGATTCAGTGATAAGGTAAAGAATGAGGGTATTCTTGGCATTCAAAGATCCCAATTAAAGCCACGTTAAGAAAAAAATATGTCATTTGCTCACTTAAGGCACAGATAAAATGATGACAGTGACATGCCAGAAATACATGCATCATGTTTTCTCACAGGAGTTTTACTTACCTACTTTATTTAACGGTTATTCTTTTTTTGCTGCATTGGATATTTTTTTCTCTCTTCAGATGCCTAGGTACCTGGGAGAAGCAATGTCTGCAAGCTTAGAAATTATTAAAGGTTCTATCGACATTGTGTATGTCAAATGGGTTGTATCGAAGCTATAGGTAGCTGTGATATTTCTACAACCAAATACAACCTAATCAATGCCCATACGGCATACACAGTTTAATAATTCTGCCTAATAATCCTTTGCCTGTACCTAACCTATTGCACATACAAGTTTTGTGACAGCATCATTCGGTTTTACTAAATGTGGTACCTAGTGAACCACTTTTCCTCTCTCTGAGTGCTACCCTCCGAAGAAGCCGTTTTTTTCCAATCGCTGCTGTCGGCTGCACAGAGGACCAATTTCACGCCGTGTTCGATCAGCGCAAATGGAGGACTAATCCAATTTGTGCCGCGTGGGGAGGCTGTTACGCCACCTTTGTCGGGCACGTAGACGGCCTCAGCCCAAGCCTCAGCCCAAGATAGATCAAGTCGTGAGCAATGGGACAATGTAACACAGGCTGTGGATATACCCTGGATACCCAACCGACCCATCTATCTCTGGGCGGTGTTGCTGGTCCAAATACAGCACTTTCTGGTCCAAATACAGCACTTTCATGAGCCATGACGCTTTTACATTTCGTAGAGCTTACAGACGAAGCACTTGTCTGCGTTTTTTAGCACAACACCCAACATCAAGTTCTCACTGTGGAATTGTATTCGTTGTGTTAGGTTTGCATTTATCCATTTCGTCACGGAATGGAATTCATCACAGAAAAGCAGGAATGGTGTGATTGGCAAAACTAACCACTAACCCCCCCCCTCTCTCTCTCTCTCTCTCTCTCTCTCTCTCTCTCTCTCTCTCTCTCTCTCTCTCTTTCTTTCTCTCTCTCTCTCTCTCTCTCTCTCTCTGCGACAGGAACCAGCGCAACAAGCTGAAGCTGGACGACCTGGTGCTGACGTCGCCGGAGCGCCGCTGGCCGTCGGCCGTGTCTCTGCGCCACCATAACTCGTCCGACTACATGGCCGCGTCGCCGCCGGCCTTCCACATCCCCAACCTGCGCGTCGAGCACCGGCGCAAGACCAACAGCGCCGAGGACTGCAGCCGCAAGAGCAGCGGCTCGGCCGGCTCTTGTGAGACCACGAACGGCGGCGGCGGCGGGTTTGGAAAAGGGTGTTAGGGTGGGGGAGAGTTCATATGTCCATCTGGGAAAAAGGTCCGGGCAAAAGGGCCTGGGAGGTTCTGGGTAGTGGATGGTGGGATCGGCAGGTAGACGGGGCTTACGAGGGACGAAAGCGCTGGGTAACGAAAGAGAGTACAAAGTATGTGGCGTCAACGAATGCTTTTATGTATTGTCTCTTTTCGCCTTATGTTCGCTCACCGGTGTGCCATTCTGCCTCCTCGAAGCATCGATTTGCAGTCCTTACTTCTCCTGTTTCTCCACTGGAGAGGCAAGGAAGGGCAGGTACGCTGGAGAGTCCGGTGTCCTAACGACCGTGCCATCCCCTCGGTGTGGTGCCGGCCCTGAGTCTCCGCAGTGTGCTCCTCAGGCCCTGCCGTCCCCTCTGTTGTCTGTACCGTCCCTGAGTCTCCGCAGTGTGCTCCTCAGGCCCCACCGTCCCCTCTGTAGTCTGTACCGCCACCTGAGTCTCCGCAGTGTGTCCTCAGGCCTTGCCGTCCCCTCAGTAGTCTGTACCGTCCCTGAGTCTCCGCAGTGTGCTCCTCAGGCCCTGCCGTCCCCTCTGTGGTCTGTACCGTCCCTGAGTCTCCGCAGTGTGCTCCTCAGGCCCGCTGTCCCCTCTGTAGTCTGTACCGTCCCTGAGTCTCCGCAGTGTGTTCCTCAGGCCCTGCCGTCCCCTCTGTAGTCTGTACCGTCCCTGAGTCTCCGCAGTGTGCTCCTCAGGCCCCGCCGTCCCCTCTGTAGTCTGTACCGTCCCTGAGTCTCCGCAGTGTGCTCCTCAGGCCCTGCCGTCCCCTCTGTGGTCTGTACCGTCCCTGAGTCTCCGCAGTGTGCTCCTCAGGCCCCGCCGTCCCCTCTGTAGTCTGTACCGTCCCTGAGTCTCCGCAGTGTGCTCCTCAGGCCCGCCGTCCCCTCTGTAGTCTGTACCGTCCCTGAGTCTCCGCAGTGTGCTCCTCAGGCCCCGCCGTCCCCTCTGTAGTCTGTACCGTCCCTGAGTCTCCGCAGTGTGCTCCCCAGGCCCTGCCGTCCCCTCTGTAGTCTGTACCGTCCCTGAGTCTCCGCAGTGTGCTCCTCAGGCCCTGCCGTCCCCTCTGTAGTCTGTACCGTCCCTGAGTCTCCTCAGTGTGCTCCTCAGGCCCTGCCGTCCCCTCTGTAGTCTGTACCGTCCCTGAGTCTCCGCAGTGTGCTCCTCAGGCCCTGCCGTCCCCTCTGTAGTCTGTACCGTCCCTGAGTCTCCGCAGTGTGCTCCTCAGGCCCTGCCGTCCCCTCTGTAGTCTGTACCGTCCCTGAGTCTCCGCAGTGTGCTCCTCAGGCCCTGCCGTCCCCTCTGTAGTCTGTACCGTCCCTGAGTCTCCGCAGTGTGCTCCCCAGGCCCTGCCGTCCCCTCTGTAGTCTGTACCGTCCCTGAGTCTCCGCAGTGTGCTCCTCAGGCCCTGCCGTCCCCTCTGTAGTCTGTACCGTCCCTGAGTCTCCGCAGTGTGCTCCTCGGGCCCCGCCGTCCCCTCTGTAGTCTGTACCGTCCCTGAGTCTCCGCAGTGTGCTCCCCAGGCCCTGCCGTCCCCTCTGTAGTCTGTACCGTCCCTGAGTCTCCGCAGTGTGCTCCTCAGGCCCTGCCGTCCCCTCTGTAGTCTGTACCGTCCCTGAGTCTCCACAGTGTGCTCCTCAGGCCCTGCCGTCCCCTCTAGCTGTAGTCTGTACCGTCCCTGAGTCTCCGCAGTGTGCTCCTCAGGCCCCGCTGTCCCCTCTGTAGTCTGTACCGTCCCTGAGTCTCCGCAGTGTGCTCCTCAGGCCCCGCCGTCCCCTCTGTAGTCTGTACCGTCCCTGAGTCTCCGCAGTGTGCTCCCCAGGCCCTGCCGTCCCCTCTGTAGTCTGTACCGTCCCTGAGTCTCCGCAGTGTGCTCCCCAGGCCCTGCCGTCCCCTCTGTAGTCTGTACCGTCCCTGAGTCTCCGCAGTGTGCTCCCCAGGCCCTGCCGTCCCCTCTGTAGTCTGTACCGTCCCTGAGTCTCCGCAGTGTGCTCCTCAGGCCCTGCCGTCCCCTCTGTAGTCTGTACCGTCCCTTAGTCTCCGCAGTGTGCTCCCCAGGCCCTGCCGTCCCCTCTGTAGTCTGTACCGTCCCTGAGTCTCCGCAGTGTGCTCCTCGGGCCCTGCCGTCCCCTCTGTAGTCTGTACCGTCCCTGAGTCTCCGCAGTGTGCTCCTCGGGCCCCGCCGTCCCCTCTGTAGTCTGTACCGTCCCTGAGTCTCCGCAGTGTGCTCCTCAGGCCCTGCCGTCCCCTCTGTAGTCTGTACCGTCCCTGAGTCTCCGCAGTGTGCTCCTCAGGCCCGCCGTCCCCTCTGTAGTCTGTACCGCCACCTGAGTCTCCGCAGTGTGCTCCTCAGGCCCTGCCGTCCCCTCTGTAGTCTGTACCGTCCCTGAGTCTCCGCAGTGTGCTCCTCGGGCCCTGCCGTCCCCTCTGTAGTCTGTACCGTCCCTGAGTCTCCGCAGTGTGCTCCTCAGGCCCTGCTGTCCCCTCTGTAGTCTGTACCGTCCCTGAGTCTCCGCAGTGTGCTCCTCAGGCCCTGCCGTCCCCTCTGTAGTCTGTGCCATCCCTGAGTCTCCGCAGTGTGCTCCTCAGGCCCTGCCGTCCCCTCTGTGGTCTGTACCGTCCCTGAGTCTCCGCAGTGTGCTCCTCAGGCCCGCCGTCCCCTCTGTAGTCTGTACCGCCACCTGAGTCTCCGCAGTGTGCTCCTCAGGCCCTGCCGTCCCCTCTGTAGTCTGTACCGTCCCTGAGTCTCCGCAGTGTGCTCCTCGGGCCCTGCCGTCCCCTCTGTAGTCTGTACCGTCCCTGAGTCTCCGCAGTGTGCTCCTCAGGCCCTGCTGTCCCCTCTGTAGTCTGTACCGTCCCTGAGTCTCCGCAGTGTGCTCCTCAGGCCCTGCCGTCCCCTCTGTAGTCTGTGCCATCCCTGAGTCTCCGCAGTGTGCTCCTCAGGCCCTGCCGTCCCCTCTGTGGTCTGTACCGTCCCTGAGTCTCCGCAGTGTGCTCCTCAGGCCCTGCCGTCCCCTCTGTAGTCTGTACCGTCCCTGAGTCTCCGCAGTGTGCTCCTCAGGCCCTGCCGTCCCCTCTGTAGTCTGTGCCATCCCTGAGTCTCCGCAGTGTGCTCCTCAGGCCCTGCCGTCCCCTCTGTGGTCTGTACCGTCCCTGAGTCTCCGCAGTGTGCTCCTCGGGCCCTGCCGTCCCCTCTGTAGTCTGTACCGTCCCTGAGTCTCCGCAGTGTGCTCCTCAGGCCCTGCCGTCCCCTCTGTAGTCTGTGCCATCCCTGAGTCTCCGCAGTGTGCTCCTCAGGCCCTGTCGTCCCCTCTGTGGTCTGTACCGTCCCTGAGTCTCCGCAGTGTGCTCCTCAGGCCCGTCGTCACCGGACAGTAACCGGCTGCGCGTGCACTCGGCGCTGATCGGCCGCCGACTCTCCGACAACGAGCTGCTCAACCCGCCAAAGATCCGCGTGGCGTCGCACTCGTGCGGTTCGTCGACGGGCGACCTGCGCGCGGGGCTGCTGCCCATCCGGCGCCACTCGTCCACCTGCTCCAACGAGCGGCGCAACTCCATGTTCAACCTCTCCCCGGCCACGGTAAGAAGGAGGAGGGGGCCGGCACGAGGAGGGAGGTGGAGGGGAGTGGGCGTGAGTGACTGGGGAAAGGTTAGTGGGTGAGTGGGAGGCGCAAGAGTTGATAGCATGACGGGAAGGGTATCAGGATAATTCTGTACAGTCTGTTAGTTTGTGTTTCCAGTCAATGTGTTTGTAAAGAGTGTCAAATCTAAATGTCAGTTTATGTTTTATTGTTAGCATTGTGCTTCCTCCCAAAAACACGTCTCGCACACCTAGCTTTTTGGAATAACTATACAAAATTTATCCAGTGTAGAAACGGATACTTGTATCAAGCATTGATAAGTTATCTTTATGACTATTGATAACCTACCACGAACAACTATCTTATCCTGCCTGTAAATATTGTGTGTCGCCGTGTCCGATGGTCCTGTCATCGCTGGTGCTGTTCTGCCTTTTAGCTGAGTCACCGATACGGTCTGGTGAGTTGGTCTTTCACCCCCGGCCGTCGGCAGAAAACGCATGTCTTTAGAACACGGTAGTCGGTAGAAGTCGCCGCACCAACCTGGTGTAACACCTCATCCTTGTGTATGCAATGCACACTGCACACTGTACGTCCCGCTAACACGTACCTACATTTGTGCATGCCCGTAGTTACACCGTTGACAATTGAGTGTTACATCTTATCTTCTCTAGACTACGTCGCTGTTCAACAAGGGACTCAGCGCTTACCGTTTTGCGATAGTTTTTGTTTCCTGACATTGCGTATGCGGTTTATTTATCATGTTTACTGTCAATACTACAAGTGCTACAAGTTTGCTGCCTCAGCAAGAACAAACAATTGTAAAAATATCCAAAGTTCTCTTTTGACGTAGCCAGATACAAACACAGCTAAGTAATTGTGTGATGTAATGCAAGCATTGCAAAACATTGTCTGGGCAGCTTTTGGACTTAGAAATATGCTCATTGTGTTTCGTTTTGCGCCTTTTTTATAACAAAGTTAGACGAAAACTCACCTATGACACATCTAGGACATTGCATATGTGTTTGAACTGACGTAAGCAGATTTATGACGTTTGTGTGTAGGTCCCACATTTAGTATGTAAATACATGAGAGTACATTTTTGGAGCATCTGGTTAACACACTTTGTTTTTATAATGTTGTATTAGTGGACTAATTGGCTGGTCGTTGAGCATTAAATATGTCCAGCAGATATTGTTTTCTGATCTCATTAGCTCCATACAGGTCTTGTTTTACATTTGAGAAATACGGATTACGGAGCATTACACGTTCTAAGGACGCTCCAGAAGACCCTGAAGTTAGAAGTTTCAGGCGAAATAATGTTTTCCTTCATAGGGGCTTCCAATAAAAGCATGATGGAAACAAAATTTGTTACTTCAGCATTCTCAGTAAGGAATAGGTACAAATGTCAATTTTATCTTTTGGGCAATTGCATGCATACATTTAGCGCAGTAACACAAATGATAGAAAAACATGTAATTAGTTTACCGTGGGTAACCGTGCAACACGTGTTCCAGACATATTTGGGGTTGACCCCGTCCTGGCCCGCCCTACCCCGCCGAGACCCCGTCCTGGCCCGCCCTAATCCCGCCGAGACCCCTCTGTGACCCTGCCCTGACCCCGCCCTGACCCGCCGCTGACCTGCTCGCCAGAGCGGCTCGGTGCCCAACACCAGCCTGCTGACACCGTCTCCGGGCTCGATGGGCCGGCGTAAATCGGCGGCCGGCGCGGCGCTGGGCGCCGTCGGCCTCAGCAGCTCCCTGAAGCACCGGCGCAGCTCCTATGTGGCCCCCGGCTCCAGCAGCGGCATCCTGCAGCAGCTCAGCACCGGCGTGGTGAGTCTGCAGCCAGACGGCTGTCTGTCTGTCTGTCTATCTGTCTGTCTGTCTGTCTGTCTGTCTGTCTGTCTGTCTGTCTGTCTGGTCTGGTCTGGTCTGGTCTGGTCTGTCTGTCTGTCTGTCTGGTTGGTCGGTCGGTTGTCCGGTCGGTCGGTCTGTCGAGCTGGTTGTCCGACCGACCGGTTGAACTTCCCGTCTGTCTGCCCGTATGTTTGCCCATTTGTCCGTCGGTCGAATATCGGATAAATTCGGGCTCAACCGAAATCAAGAAAAATTAACTCGTCAAGAAGTATACAAATCAATTGAAAGGACTTCTAACAATGTCTAGTCAAAATATAAGGAGATGTAAATTTGTTTTGGTTCAGACGCGTGCAGTTTATTTCATTTTTTATCGAAATAGGAGGAAATCCATGCATGGTTTGGCATCCCTTCGGAAGACCTATGAATTGGAGGCCATTATGTGGTTCAAGGAATGCCGGTTCCAAGTCATTCACAGTTCATACGGTCCGCGTTTCATGAGTCGCACATACCTCATCACTCGTCATTGCACAAAATACATCAAGCATCCATGTGCTGGACAATGAATATATGGCATAGGTCTAAGAAAAAAAGCGATTATTTCGAATGCCCAGATATTTTTTCCCAGCTATGCAAGATATATAAGAGAGGAATAATTGGACACTCTTGTTCCGAGAGATCTGGAGAACAGGCCGGCCCTGGAGCATCCGGCGTAGAATCGTGATATTGTTCCCCGGCCCATTGTTAGCTCGCCTTAAATAGAACGATAGCAATGCCCGCCGAGCTCCCGGAGAAGAGTTTCTTCCACAAGGCGGCTTGTGAAGATTTCTGTTTGTGAAATCGGCCATTTAGAAATAGAATGAACGGAAAATATCAGTGAACTGATAATCAGAAGCCAGTAGTTTTAAAACTTGACGATTGATTAGGCCGGTGCTTTGATGGGCGCTCCGCCGGCGCTGAATGAAAATTGTGGAAATCAGTTCGTATATGCCAAAATCTCAGTCAGATTGGTTCACCTATAGTGAAAACTCCTTTCTCTTGCTTCGTTCCGAATGCGGCAAGTAAAACATGTTATATTACAAAATATTTTGTCGAACAGTCATATTGGTAATGTAAATATAGTTATATGATATGCATGAAACACATGAAACATCCACGAACTTACAGCTACCGCCTTTTATCGCTTTGGTGATAAACACATTTTTACGGGGTACTGACTACTGAGCCGTCCTATAGTTGGCTTTGACTGGTCTCACCCCCACCCTAATAAGATACTGACCGCCGTGATTTCCCGCTCTGAGTGGCACTCAAGTCCCAGCACTTCCCATTTCCAGTTCATCAGAAGTTTCCCCATTAGTTTGTGCGGTCTCGGCAGCGGCCTGGCGGTGCCGCTCCAGCCCAACTGTCCCGATAACGAAGCCTGGCTCCCATCAATAAAACGTCGTGCCCATAAGGCCGGTACAACGCCGGCGTTCAACTGTATTCCGACCCTTACTGGTGTCTGGCATTGACTGTGAGGGTACGCGTGGCTGCGACACTTGTATAATGCCGGTGAATGGAGTTAGTCAATAGATCAGAAGAGCATGGCTGCTATGCGATGCCATTCAGAATACCACGCTCAAAAAGAAGATGGTCTAAAAGATTGACAAGATGTCGTTAGGACGCCTTCCTTCGTTTCGCTTTTGTTCACCATATGTGGCACGAAAAATATTGCTGAATGGTGGTATGGATACGAAAGAAAGCAGAAAGTGTGAAGTGGTGAGATAACGATTGCCTGGTTATAAACAACCTTATTTTCAAGCCACCGAAACACTAACGAAGAAGACAGTTTTCAGCAGATGTACTCACCTACTGCTGCGAAAGCAGAAGGTTTCTCAAATACGTGACAAACTGGTCCGGACCGGGTCGGGTGATTTACTCATGATTTCAAGATGTTCCTTTGATTTAGACTGACCTTACAAACACGTTTCACACTCTTTTTCAACAAAACAGGTAACAAATGCCTAACCAAATTATTGACAATTTGATCACGATTCAGGCTGATAGGTATGACAAAGATTACGAATTGATGTCATCTGAATAATACCTAATGAATACCCATAGGTGATGCATTGATAATTCGCGTCTGTGCGCCATGTTATAACGCTTCATTCACATCTAGGTAAATAGGTATCTGGGTATGATAAAATCACCTGTGGCATTAGGTTACGGGAATCAGCAATGCTATTTCAGTCACGTAATTTTAAATTTATATTTTTTCGCAAGGGTAATTCGCGCAAGACAAAGCGGACAACTACTACACCAAGACTCTTGCGATGGTATCTCGTTATATATTTCTGTTTCCAGTAGATCTGAATAAATATCTAAACGGTTTCTACTTGCTTAGCAACGAATCAGATATAGTACACACCTGAGTTGACCGGTTCATATTGCCTTGGAAATGTGCGCCTATTACCAGTCTAACCTTAGCAGTGTCATATGTCCTTGCCAAATTAATCTATTTTGGGTTGTAGGCAGAGCGGCAATTCTCCTCTACTGGTTGCGGACTCACGTTTCGCCACCAGCTATTTTCTGAGCACCTGCCGACCGTCACAAAGTTGAGCTCGGCCGATCGGCGGCGACCTCATCAGCACCGGCGACAACTTCTCGCCGCACGACGGCGTAATCTTCTGCTCAACTAAAACCGTTTAGCGGCGCTCTCCACCGTCGCTAACTAGCAACTTTTCTGCGGTGACGTCACAGGACAGTATAGACTCGCGGCCGTTCAGAGGGTGCTCAGGTGGCCGCCGGCGGCCGGTAACGGTTCATGGCGTCACGTGCGGCCGGCGGCGCCCATCAGACGCGGGATCGCCGGTACAGCGGCCACCTCGGCCGTCCCTGAGGACCTCTGTGGGCCGCGGAGTCCCCAGGTGGGCCGGGGAGAGGCTGCGATGGGCCCGGCACGGCTCCGCTGTCCGCCGCGTACTTACACAGCGCCCCGACACTGTCATTAGCTCCGGGTAACTGGTGGCGCGTGCTGATGAGCCACCTGCGCCCCTGGACAGGAGACAGGGCGCTCCCCGGGCGCAGGAGGGACACCGTGATGATTTTTCAGCTCATCCAATCACAAACGTAACATCAGTGGCGGATCCAGGGACGGCAAATAGTGCAATTACCCCTCTCAAACGGCATAGTTTTAGCATTACACCTATTAGCATTACACACGTACTGATTACGGTACGGTGCATGGAAACAACCACTAAATTGTTATGGTTTGCCCCTCCCAAAACTCGGAGCTGGATCCGCCAGTACGTAGCATAGCATGTCCATCAGTAGCATACAAAATGTGCACGGTTTTGTACGGCTCTGCAGTGTAGGTAACGGGCCATAGCCCATAATATTGGCTTTGTTCTTTTGTAATGAAAAATTAGCTCAGTTCTTGATAAGCACCTACGGCTCATGCCGGCGCAGTACTACCTAAGGCTCATATCATACGACATAGATACAGTTCATCTGTGCCTTATGAACTCGTCTTATTGAGTCTTCATGCTCGTCCTAACCAGCTGCGATCGTCCGAGCGGCCTTTCCGGACGGGTGTCCAAAATCTATGTAACTCTAACGGGCTAATGCTACCGATTTGTCCGTGTCCGAGAGCCGTACGCTGGGATGAAATCTCTGCTGACCCGTGAAGTGATACAAATCGGCCGGCGCGCAATATTGGCCCACTGTGCGGCGCGCGCGCGTGGCGAAGGGCCCTCTGGGCGGCGAGCGCGCCGTGTATGATGTGCTGTTCACAAATCCCGCCGCTCTCTGCGCCGCAATAACGCATCCTATTTGCATTCAATTTCACAGGATCAATAGGCTGCTGCACGGCAGCTGGAGTCTCTCTCTCTCTCTCTCTCTCTCTCTCTCTCTCTCTCTCTCTCTCTCTCTCTCTCTCTCTCTCTCTCTCTCTCTCTCTCTCTCTCTCTCTCTCTCTCTCTCTCTCTCTCTCCTCTCTCTCTCCTCTCTCTCTCTCTCTCTCTCTCTCTCTCTCTCTCTGTCTCTGTCTGTCTCTCTCTCTGTCTCTGTCTGTCTCTCTGTCTCTGTCTGTCTGTCTGTCTGTCTGTCTGTCTGTCTGTCTGTCTGTCTGTCTGTCTGTCTGTCTGTCTCTCTCTCTCTCTCTCTCTCTCTCTCTCTCTCTCTCTCTCTCTCTCTCTCTCTCTCTCTCTCTCTCTCTCTCTCTCTCCCTCTCTCTCTCCCTCTCTCTCTCTCTCTCCTCTCTCTCTCTCTCTCACTCTCTCTCTCTCTCTCTCTCTCTCTCTCTCTCTCTCTCTCTCTCTCTCTCTCTCCCGTCTATTATTTTCATCGAGGGGCCAACCCGATTTAATCCTATTTTGATAGGGGGGGGGGGCATTCCACGATAGATAGTACCAGGCCCGTCACCCTCATCTCTCAGATTTTAATGAAAATCGGTCCTAGGGGTAAGCATAGGCCCCAAAGACGCCTGGCAAAACATCAGACTTCTCAGATCAAAACTTTTTGAGTTATATTGCATTACATTTTTTTAACTTCGGTATGTAACGGTGAGTTTGATGGCCTATAACTCAAGAACGGTTTAAGCAACCAACAAAAAGTAAACAACACTAAGCTTACGATGAATCAAAAATTAATATTACTATTTAAAAATTCCAAAGAAAAAATTTCATTGTTGAGCAAAAACCTTAATCTTTTTTCATTTGCCTCTAATGACTTTAGGGACCAAAATTTTTCACATTTTTATTTTTTCAAAATAATCTTCATGTCATTGCAAATCGACATGCAAAAAATTAGAAAGGTGTTCTTTCTATAAGTTCCTCATTTTCCCGCAAACAAAAAGGGTTTCGGAGGGGTTGATACGACCCCAGCACGCCGTTTCGCTTCTAATAGAGCTAGAGCCTCGCGGAAAAAACGAGCGTGTGTGCCGTTACAAGTCGCAGCGATTGGTACCCGATTTTAAGGTCTCAGGTTAACCGGTAGCGTCTGAGGTCAGGTCACGTGACTGAAGTTACGGGTTCGGTTTTTAGTAAATAACTTCGCAAAAAATGGCCGCAGAGCCGCGATTTTGGCATCATTGTGTTCGCCTAGCTCAGGTGCATCGAATGGTATACTTTTTGCTAGGGTGAGGTCAACTTAAGTAGTTGACCTCAAGTCAAGGTCAGGTCAGAGCCCCTCAGGTCACGAAGCTGGGCAAAGGGTATCATATGGCATATCATTCGATTCGGAAGGTCTTCCTGAGTCTATTGGTGGCTTTCCCGACTCTCTAGCTCGATTTGATCGGGAGTTATTGACGAAAAACTCGTAAGACCCTAGTGACGTCATAACTGACGTCACGCAAGGTTAACAATGCAAAAGTAAAGCATTGGGCTTTGCAAGGAGTGCATGAAATCACGATACCATGTACGTGGGATAGTTTTAGATCATTCTCGGCACAGTTTTTATATTTCCCCATTGATTTATAACAGTGATGTCACGTGACCGACCTGACCTCATGTAACCTTGAAAAATTCCCAGATATACAAGTTGTGAGACCTCTGGATGACACCATGTATGCGTCCTGTAACTTTCATCTCGGACAGCTATGGTCATTGGCGTCCAAAACAATGTCAGAACCAAACAGCCTTTTTAACCCTCGCGATTATAGGAAAGAGGGTTGAATGAACCCTCTTTTAACTTTTTTTTCAGATGACTCAGACTTGAATTGAAATTTCAGTAACCCGTGATGTCACTAGGCAGCTTTACCACGCCATTTGTAAGCTCCCATCCCGAAATCACTATTCGAAACCGTTATCGTGACGTAAAATAAATACATTTATAGAAAGAACACCTTCCTAATTTTTTGCATACTTCTTAACAATGAGCCAAATATTTTTTTAAAGAAATAAAAATTCAAAAAAATTTGGTCCCAAAGTCCAAAAAATACAAATGAAAGAAAACTCGATATGTCATATATCAAAAATAGTGTATTTTTCGAAATTTCAAAAATACATATTAATCTCTGTTTCATTGCAAGTTCAATGTTATATAACATTTGGCATTTGAATAATCCGTCTCAGAGTTACAGCCCGCCAAAGTTAGCGCTGCAAAGCAAGATCCAAAAAATGTTATACACCATAACTAAAAAATACTTATCTGATAAGCCTGAAATTGTTACAGATGGATTCAGAGCCCCTGATTACCTCTGAGACCAATTCTCGTCAAATTCCGAGAGATGAGGGTGTCAAATTGGAAAAAAGTGGTACGATCTATCGTGGAATGCCCCAGGGGAGAGTGGGGTAATTTGGCCGCTTTTTTAGAAAACGATGTAACTTAACCCTCGCATGTGTAGGGGGGTCGGATGGACCCCCCATGGTTTTTCGCATATAACTCGCGTAAAAAGCGGCCGATCGCGACGAAACTTTCAGTACCCTCGCATTGATCAATTTTACACCTACCCTGAAAATTTCATGACCCTGACCCAAATGACCTTTGACCTGTGACCTCTTTTCCGAGACCATGTTTGGCCAGAATCGCGATTTCGCGTATGTCGGCTCGCACTAGCCGCGTGTTTGCAAGCTTTTCGTAGTTTCAAACGTTCAAACATGTGATTTGATGTTACTCCCGTGTGTGTCAAGGTCACCTGAAGGTCAGGTCGGGTCATTGACCTTTGGTGACCTCGGGTGACCTCGGTTCACTTTTTCGAGTTTTACATGTTTCTAGGCTAGTTTTTGGAGCTGAATTCGAATTTAGCAACCATTTGAACATTTACGAAGTAGTTTTGGTGACTTCGTAACATGTTACGAAGCTGTCAGAGGCGGTTGACACGTACTACGAATACCCGTCACGACGCCTACTGGTTGACCTGACCTGACCTGACCCGACCTGGTCTAAATGCTTCAAGACATCATCTGTGATCAAAACTAACACGAATTTCGTGATCAGCACCCCGAAAAACCCCTTAGCAGCCACACTTTACGACTTTCAAACAGGTCCCGATTTTCCCGACTTTGGGTCATTGACCTGACCTGGAAGGTCAACCAATGACCTAGGACCTTAAAATTGGGTATCATCGGCTTCCTCTCGTCACGGGCAACACGCTCGTTTTTTCCGCGAAGCTCTAGCTCGATCAGGGGCCAAACGGCAAGGGGGGGTCCAACCGACCCCCACCCCCCCTACACATTAGAAGCTGGCAAACGCCGCACACATGCGAGGGTTAAAATTGACGACACATTTCTGCATTTTTTCAACGCTGTCAGGTGTTGCATTTATTTTACTTTACTTGACAGTGAACTTGAAATGATAGAGTAATTACTTATATTGAAATTGTGACGTATTACAAAGGTCTGCAAGGCGGCCAAATTGCCCCACTAGCAGGGTTATTTGGCCGGGGGTGTGGGGCAATTTGGCCGGTGTTAGTTAGTTTGCGGTCGGGATTTTCTGTTATATTGCGAGTCAGCTTCAGATTCAGCAATGACGTTTGTCCTATGACGCATTTACCACATTTTGGAGGTTGACTCATGGAGTCAAAGGGGTCAAAATAGCCAAATTAGCGGCTCTAGATGCGAAGACAGTTTTTTTACGAATAACTTTTGAAGTAATCAAGCTAGGCCAAAACTTCGAGTACCATCGTAATTCTCTCGTCATTCCGCATCGAAACTTATCTGTGTTGACCTCGAGAAGTCAAGGTCAAAGGTTGACCTCAGGTCACGTTACCTCAGGTCGCTTGACCTCAAGGTCACGTGATTTCAAGGTCATCATGCATATATATCATT
The DNA here is from genome assembly GCF_019059575.1 of Amphibalanus amphitrite. Classification (NCBI taxonomy): domain Eukaryota; kingdom Metazoa; phylum Arthropoda; class Thecostraca; order Balanomorpha; family Balanidae; genus Amphibalanus; species Amphibalanus amphitrite. The sequence goes on along the minus strand of NW_024881537.1, from coordinate 1,488,364 downwards.
CGATGCGCCTTGGCGAGCTGAACAGAATGAGACCATTTGTGCGGCTGTACCATTTTTATATGTAAGGATTTATTAGCAAAAAACGTTTGGTAACCTTTGATGACGTCACATGCTCTTACAGTTGACCAATCGGAAGTAAGGCATCAAAGTAGTCAAAGTTGGTCATGAAACATGTCATTTATGGTACAATTAACCATGAAAACTCGGCCGTCCCAGCATAGTGACCATGAGCGCACCGGCCAAGTTGCCCCGCTAGTCCCGGCCAAATTACCCCATATTGCCATTCTAAAAATTTTTGTGTATAAAGTCATCACGGCTATACGGAGTTACATGAAATTGCTCTTGGAACCGCTGAACACCCCCAAGAATGGCGCTATAATGTCTGAATTCGTTTTTAGCCCAAATACATGTTATACAACTTTGTAAACAGAAGTAAAGGTTACCATTTGCTAATGAAATTAACGTTTTATTAATTTTGAATAAAACTACGAGGGGCAAAGTTTTGACATTTGTCCTCCAGTTATTTCTACCCATGACAAATGAATAGAGACTAGAGTTATTTCACTCGCTTTTATTAGACATCGTACAGGTGGGGGCGGCCAATTTACACCACCGGCCAAATTACCCCACTCTCCCCTACAATGATTGAAGGTATCACCTATGTTTGGTGTTCTGAAAATGGCTATGGCCGAATATTGATTCGTTACTTAAGTGAGATCCATTTCTGGAAAAGAATGAGGTTGCACCCTCTCCTCTCCTCTCGTTACTGTCCTATCATTGTCCGTAACTACAACAGGAACAGGACCGCAGCCATCTAGCGACCAAGATATAATAACGACCAGGTTGCCATGATACAAAGCGTTAACTTTCAGAGACGACCTACGAAAATGAGAATACAGAACTGGAAAACAGTCAACGCTATAAGTTGTCTTCGCCAGCTGGAGCGTGAAAAAGTTCACTTCAAACTCTCAAAGTTGGTGGGCAAACACTGCCGCTGCCGTTATCGATTTCGTTCGGTGGCGTCCAATCAACTGGGTCCGGTCGTGTTCGTCTGCCGTCTCAAATGATGCCGCTATTCTGAGACTGGGTGCGCCGGCCGTGCGGGGGGCCGGTCTCACCGGTGCAGTGGCCTTATAGGCTGCCTGCGACGGCTGACTGTCTGTGACCCTCTGTGACCGGTCACCGGCCGACTGTCTGTGACCAGTCACCGACCGACTGTCTGTGACCAGTCACCGGCCGACTGTCTGTGACCGGTCACCGGCCGACTGTCTGTGACCGGTCACCGGCCGACCTGTCGACTGACCGGTTACCGGCCGACCGCCGGCACCAGTCCACCGACGCTCCAGCGATAGTAACACGACGCTCCACCGGGCGAGCCGCAATCACGGCCGGCTTTATGATGGTTACATAACGATCAGCGCTGCGCCGCGCGCCGCATACGCCGCCGAGGTGTGTCGCGCAATAAACCGATCCGGACACGAGCGATTTGCGCACCGCTGGTTTACTGAGCCGTCATCGGAAACTGCCCGCCCATCGTGGAGCCTTTTATGTGCCGGCTATTACTGCCCACACTGACCTGCCCACCTGATTTATTTCGGACTCGCTAATACTTACATGCCGCTGACGTCAAGTGGTATCTGTTTCCGCATTTGCGCACAACCTAAATGTACATAGGCGTTACAGCGAGAAATGCCTGTGCACATTTTCTATTACTGATCCTTCAACATTTGTATCCACTTGGAAGCGACTTCGTATCTTTGCCAGAGTGCGCCTGGCTAGGTAGCGCTACTGCTACATCTCGTTGCCTATTTCATGCTATGCTCAGCTACGCTGAAGGTATAAGTGATGGTCAATTAGAACGTACTGTTTCCGAGAATGTCTCGCCACGTCCGATTACGTTACCTATGCTACGAACTGGTGATTGGCGAAACTCTGCATTCGCGCCCAAGAAACCATGACCTCTCCAAAATCTAAAGACTTTTAGTGGTCCGTGCCCCGCCTCCTTCCCCCAAAGAGAATCAATTACAATATAAACTGATGGCACCCGTTCATAAATCTACATGCTAATGCTTCGGACCTTTGACAACTTTTCTACCGAACGACCACGATCGGTGGGTCAGCTACCCCCCCCCCCCCCCACCTCAACAACTGTTCCTGCCGGTCGACGGAAATCAGCTGAGCTCTCCCTCCCCGCTTGGAATGATTCGCGCCGCTGGATCCACCGGAGCCGAAGCAATGTCGATCGTAAAGCCAGGCTGAGCGTCAATCGACAGCCAATACCTACCAAAAGGGCAGGCAGAGGAAGCGGCGAGCCCAGACTGGGCCGGCGAGCCGTAATACATTTAACATAAATAAATGCATATACCTCAAGGCTTTCTGCTCAGGATTGTCAACATATCATAGAAAGTTTTGAGGTAACTTCTAGACAGCTGTTTTACTCGTTTTGTCTCACTTTTTGGCGACGTATTGAAAATGTGTGACAATTGACACCCACCCACCTACCTACTGCGTCGATTGGGAAAGAGAAGGACGATAGTAGTTGTAGTGATGTGACGGGAGACTGTTCAAACACGAGCGAATAAATTGCCTTAATTAGCAGCCTTTCACGTTGCTTTTGTCTGTCAGCCACTTTCGGTCTATCATGGCTGATTGATAGGCCGATTAGCCGTCACGAGCAGCCGAGCGTGAAAAGTGGCCGGCGTGGATCAAAGGCGCCGCACGACCGCGGTCCGTCGACAGTGGCCGTATACTGCCGCTGACGGTACCCGGCTAATGCCACCGTTTCCATGGCAACAGCCACGGCGGGGTGGGCTTTTCTTTGCGATTAAGCACGATTGATGGCCATCCACGTGTTGGCCGGGGCTGCCCGAGTGGGGACGCGTCACGAAGTGGGCCTCGCTCCACCCAGCTCAGGGACTATCCGGCAGCGTCCACACGATGATTATAATGAAATACAGTAATTTAGGTGCTAAAGGAAATATGCTAATGCAAGAAGCTGTTGAAAACATTTAAATAGTTGACATTTTTGTATAGAATCTGATTGGTTGGCAAAATATCGATCAAACACGCCGGCTTCTGGCCAATGTCGATGGTTAAACTCTAAGAAAAAGTTCCTAATTGGTTCTAGACCCAGGGTCACTCGGATTCAATTATGGGACAGTTTCCGCTAGAGCTCATCTATTGGTAGTTTTTATACATGCCTACCTGTTACCCATAACCAAACCGTGGCTAAATCATTGGCTGATTAGCATTCAGGACCTCAACCTAAGATGGATTCTCCCACCAGGCAGCATTCCATTCCTTTCCCGACCATATAATTTATGAGTAAAACCATAAGTCCTGCAGCACAGATTGACGTACCTACACCTACCCGCCGGCCCACAGTGATGCAAATGGGGTTCACGAGTGGCCATAAATACCAAAAAGTCAAGTTTACCAAACCGAGTAAATCGCTATATGGCTAACCAAAGGAATGTTTGGCGCATCTGGATTCACATAGTTTTCATATTTTTGTCAAAACCGGCCTCGTGTATGGTTGTCAGAAGTCGTGACATTTTCTATGTCGTAAAATGACTTTCAGATACTCGCAACTTCAAACGCCGCTAGCGTGCGTTCATTTCATACAAATGACAAAAATTATGCATGGCAATGATCCCTAAAGCCTGCTGCTTCTCATGCCGGGTCACAAAAAGCCGCATCTTTTTTGGTGTGGCGGTGATCTAATCATTTGTCATCATGTTGCGATCGCAGTTTTTTACTAAGAAATATTTGCTTTCGTTTCACCTACAGCAGTTTACACAGTGTGTGCCCGTTGGTGCACCATACCATATCATTCCCTAACCATTTCTGAGTCACACTGGGAAAGAATTAACCCTATTCCTGGCGGGGGGGGGGGCTTCAGGAGCCCCCCCCTGAGGTTTTTTGGTTATATCTCCCAAACGCGTTGAGCTAGGAAGCTCAAATTTTCTGACTTTTCCTAAAAGGCTTCTACGCAACATGTCTGAAAATTTTGAGTTGATCTGACCTCAGGTCAGGTCACCAGAGGCGGTTTGGTGACGCTACCTCAGAAAAGTTTGCAATCACGCCAGAGCTAGAGTTTTTGACCGATCAATTTCTTCTCTTCAGGGTTTAGTTAGGGTACCAGTATGTGCAATTTGTATATCTCGGAATTTTGATATCGGTGACCTAAGGTCAGGTCAATTTCGCGACCTCCCCATTATAAGTCAATGGGGGAAAAATCAACTCCCTGTTTTTACCACTAAAACCGGTCGGAATGGCCCCATATACCATACATGACTTCATATACGATCAACCTTCACTACCTTGAGGTCTGTTTTGCTGTTGGGCAGCTGTGAGGTCATGTGACGTCATCAAAGGTCACCAAAGGTTTTTGGCCAATAACTCCGTACAGGAACAAGATACAGACGCGTGGATGGTCTCATTGTGTTCAGCTCGTCAAGACGCATCGAATGATATACATGATGACCTCGAGGTCACGTGACCTGAGGTCAACCTTTGACCTTGACCTTTCGAGGTCAACATATATATCATTCGATGCGGATTGACGAGAGGATCACGATGATGCCCTTAGTTTGTTCCTATCTTGACTAATTCGAAAGTTATTCGAGAAAAACTCTCTCCATATTTAGTGCCGCCATTTTGACTTTTTCGACCCCTGTGACGTCATCTTTGACCTGACCTGAAAATGACCTTTGTAAAAATTGTAGATCTTGGTCGTGCGTATCCGATGCCGTTTACCGCTTGTCGCTATCTTGCTTCGTTCTCGAGATCTCAGGGGGGGGCCGAATCGGCCCCCCCCCCCCCGCCAGTTTCTTGTCCCGGCGGAGCCCGCCAGGAATAGGGTTAAGGCGCTAGCACAGGGCAGACCGGCGCTATTGAAGTTTTTGTCCGGCGCGGTCGGGTGTCGCGGTCGGGGCGGATTGCTTTCACCGCGGATCGCAATTTCGACGGACGTTTAACTTTGAACTGCTATAAGTAGGTCAAATATTGGCCGTAAGTCAAAAGTAATATGCTCACTCGCGAGATCTTGTCAAGAGCAATCCATTGGTTTTTGTCGCGAGGCGATAGGACACTTCGTTTAGGAACAGCAGAGGGATGCACCGACGAACCCCCGCTGAGACCGCCCGCCCGCGGCGCGGCCGCCCGGGCTGCCCACCGCGCCGCGGCACCCGACCGCAACGGACGAAAACTTCAGTAGCGCCGGTCAGCCCTGTGCTAGCGTCTTCATTCTTTCACAGTGCGGCTCAGAAATGATTAGGGAATGCTATGGTATGGTGCACTAACGGGCACACACTGTGTAAACTGCTCTGGGTGAAATGAAAGCAAATATTTTTAAATAAAAAACTGCGATTGCAACATGATGACAAATAGTTAGATCAACGCCAAACGAAAAGAGATACGGCTTTTTGTGACCCTGCATTAGAATCCGAAGACCTTGGGGATTATTGTCATGTATAATTTTTGTCATTTGTATGAAATGGACGCACGCTAGCGGCGTTTGAAGTTGCGAGTATCTGACAGTCATTTTACGACATAGAAAATGTCACGACTTCTGACAATCATACACGAGGCCGGTTTTGACAAAAACATGAGTCATGTTTTTTCAGACACCCCAAACACTTGCCTGACTGGCCATATTACGATTTATTCAATTAGGTGAACCTGAAATTTGGACCTTTTCACTATTTATGGCCACTCGTGAGCCCCATTTGCATCACTGTGCGGCCGCCACTAATTGTTCTTAGATTCCGTGGGCTGAATAGAACCGCCAGCCCGTGATTTTACGAGTGGGCAATTCGCTCGGGTAATCAATAATTGGCAGCGATGTCGGAGGCCGGAGCTGGTCTCGGTCCACATTGCTCAAGGCTAATTAACCGGGCTCCTTCGTCAGCTGGCCTTCCGGACAGTTAGCTGGGCATCAAACACACCCCTGTGGACCCCAAACACGAAAAGACGGTGTCACAGAGGCCGTATGGCGTGTCTACCACCTACTGTCTGTTGAAGGCACGCCGACCGCCAAGTGTCACCGCAGCCACATCTGATGGAGACCGTGCACAACACGTGTTGGTTGTGACTCGGCACGGGCTGGCTGTGACACGACACGGGTCATCTGGTCCCGTGACACGGCACGGGTCATCTGGTCCGTGACACGACACGGGTCATCTGGTCATTGGTCCGTGACACGACACGGGTCTGACACGACACGAGTCACCTGGTTCGTGACACAGTTGCGATAAGTGTTGTCCTCCATCGGCCATCCAACATGCATTAGGTATTGCAATGGCCGGCCGGCAGCACAGTCATTTCCCCTTGAGGAACCTAGCCCATGTCTTACCAGCCGGTTTGGTGTGCCCAGACGCTCTACGTCGTCTCGGCACGGGTTTTCTGTTCGTGCTGCCCCGGTATATACATACCTACCTATCTACCTACCACAAGAACTATCCTTTGGAATGCAGCGGCTCTTTTTTCAAGGCGGCAGACGACATTAGATTACATAATGATCTGCGCTTTAGGTATAAGTCATTGCTATGTCGCCCCTGGCCTGATATCTTGGCTGGCCAGACGGTGGTCATGGACTCGACCGCGACGACTTGAGAACTTTCATCATGCGATAAACCATAGCAGTTGCATCGAACAAAAAGGGAAATGCTGTGTTACTTTTGGTCCGTGGTCGGGATGTGTAATGTGTATTCACTTACTTCGTAAGTAGACAAATGCAATGTTGCGTGCTCGTCTGTCGATTTTCTGCACTACATAGCCAGTCAATGGAGGAGTGTCGCTCCTACTAACGTGTCAGTATCAAAAGGTCCAAGTGTCCCACGTCCACTTAACAATGGCCCTAAGAATTTAATGAAGCACACTGCACAGAAAGTAACCGTAGTTCCAAGTTAAACCTGCCTACGAGATTGCCTGGTTTCATATTCGCTCTGTAATTAATTTCTAATTTTCTGTTCCAGAGTCAACTATTCAAGTGATTCTTCTACGGGCACTATTAGACAGACTTCTGACAAATCTGCACCGGCCTGGCCACCCGTCGCACCGCCAGCTCCGGCGGCAGCAGCCGGCCGCCGGGTCTGACCTTGAGCGGTTACCATGGTGACAGATCGGTGTGATATGGACGCGGAACTGACCGGCGCGGTGCTGTGGAACCGAACAAGGTGTGCGCCACGCAGAACTTCGTGTAATGAGCTCACGCCCGCATTCGTTGGTAGCACCATTCATTTTCGATTGGGCCATTTTAGAATGCATCAGAAACGCACCAGTCAAACGATCTCAAGTGACAGGTTCTCAGGCCACCAAAGCGATAGCAATGCGACGGGGACAGCCGAACTCGGCGTGCTGGGTCCCGGCGTCCGAGCGTGACTGCGAGGTAGGCTGAGCCGCAGCGCCGGTGTGTGATGTGGGACAGTCTACGCCCCAGTGAAGCGCCGCGGCGGCACGGCACGGCGCTGCTCCTGCCGCGACTTTATCAAATGCCGCGCTGTACAGTTAGTGTGTCGGGGTCGCCTCAACCCTCGCTCTGCCGCGAAAGTGTGGAATGGGCTAACGGGTGGCGCCATACGCCCAGCATTGGACCAGGCCGATACTGAATTTGCAATTCCCCCGGTCTCGTTCTCAGTCAGGGCCCGTGAAGACGACCAATCTGGCGCAGCCCGGGCCGCCCCGGTTCATATCAGTCACTGGAATACACCGGTGTGATACGGTTGGCACCGCACGCGCTGCGCCGCGTGACAGCGAGGGTGCCTATGGTGTCCCGGTGACTAGGGTGTCTATCCTGCCGGGGAAAGGGGGCAGAGCCCGGGGCAGTGGGGGAGGCTCTCAGTGCATGCCAGTTAACGTTCTGCGTTGTTGACTAACCTCGTTAATGGAACAATCATTAAGAATCTTTATCGATTTTGGTCGTTGTGAATAAAGCGTCTCCTTCACATGGCAGCAAAATGCATCTCCGGCTTCCCTTCGTAAGTTCCTGCGTTCAAGATGCAATCTAAAGGCATAAAGGCATAGTCCATCAATATAAACGCAGCAGTAGGATACACGTTGCTTCTTGACTTTATTTTCAGCGAGGTATGACACAAGGCTCAATGATCAGACTACAAATGAACATTACGGAACCACACTCGGTCCACGGCATTACCGCCTCATCAGAACGCGACATGAACGGACAATGCCCGAAAGAGGCGATACACTATAGAGGTGCGTCAACCTGCCTATCCCACACACTAGGCAACAGGCTGACACGGGGGCAGTTTGGGTGTCACAGCCTGACAATGGCTCTAACACAGCTCGAAACAAGGCATACCTACTGAACACTGAAACAGGGCACTTAGTGACGCAGTCGGTCACGCGGCTAGCTGACTGCCTAGCACACGAGCAACAACGTGCGGAGAAGATCAAAAGCGAGAAGGTCACCAAACACAGGTTGACAGACCGGAAAACGCCGCACCAGTCTCAGTGTTCCTAGAAGGCGGTGGCGGACACTAAATCGGTCTTGCCGGCAGGTATCGTGTATCACATCAGACAGGTCCCCGGCGCTCTGCCTGGGACGCGGAGCACGGTCCAAATCACAGACTGCCGCACAGTTAACACCAGACTTCAGTCGTTCACATTGGGCACCCGTCGGCTGCGCTGCAGTAGCGGGCGGGTTTTATCACAGACACCCGTGAGTGGCGGCGCCGTTCGAAGCAGACACACCCCATTCTCGACAGACGCCGGGCCTGAAGGCGGCAGTGACGTGCGGCTGAGATCAATGACACTGGCCGTTCCGTTAGCTCTCGGTCAGTCTCCGAGAGCCCGCCTAATACGGCCGGCCGCCGCGGCACTGGCCCATCACCCGCTGCCGGCCGGCGACCCGTGTCGATCCCCCCCCCCCCCCCCGACAGATCCACACGCCGGCCACGGTCCCGGCGCTGCGAACAGCCCTATCACAGCGCCGCACCTGATACAGACGATCAACGGCACTGTCCGCCGGCCCAGAGCGCCGCTAATACCACCACTCCGCGGAACAGCCAGATGCTTTGACCACACACTCGCCGAGAGAACGCAAAAACAATCAGATCAGACTCCTGAAGTGCACTTATCCTATTCTGAGCCACGAGGGCGGTATGCGCTGCCCAAGTCACGTGTTGTTCGGTATTGTTAGACATATTTATAAAATATGATGGCCAATAGTTGCAAACCAAAATGATAAAAAATAAAAAATGATAAAGAAAAAGATTTAGATTTTAATTACCATTTTGGTTTGCAACTATTGGCCATCAGATTTCACGTGTTGTTCCGTGAATGACTATCCAGGGGTCTCTCACGTAGGTAACAAGACATCCCCCCATCTCCGATAATCCAAGCTCAGACTGTTTTCTGAGTCCGCCTCAGTGACACACCCTCCACTCGCATGTCACCACGGGGCCGAGCTCGGGTCAGCTCGAGGCCGCGCCGCGCCGGTGGCCGCCTCACTGCTGCGGCAGCGGGCGTTTTCGTGAGTAGGTGCGCGGGGCGCCCGCGGCTCGGGTGGCGAACGGACGGAAGGAGGGCGCCGCGGCGACTCCTGCCTGATCAGACGCGACCGCGGGCGGGCCAGCAGGAGACCCTCCACGGGAGGAGATGCTGCCGCAGGGGTCGGCAAGGCACGGCTCGCAGGTTCCCGGGGCCGCCAGCCCCAGCTCTGACCGCTGCTCCGGACGGGTGGCGGCCACAGACTCCTCGGCAGATATCCGCCCAGGTGTGGGGGCAGCTGGCTGCGCGGCAGGTGACTCCGCAGATCTCTGTACCACTGGCTGTGTAGGTGTTTGTTGAGCGGGCTGTAAAGCTGCCTCCACGGGTCTCTGGCCGGCTGGCTGGGTGGATGTCTGGGTAGATGTCTGGGTGGATGTCTGGGTGGATGTCTGGGTAGATGTCTGGGTAGATGTCTGGGCACATGCGCTGGAGGCAGGTGCCTGAGCCGCCAACGTCCCCTTCTTCTTCTTCTTCAAGTATGTTCCCTCTCTCTTGCGCTGTTCACTAGCGCTCTCTGAAATCAGTAGATACCGAATTGTAAAATGAGTAAAAGCGAAATTCTCCCAAAAACAAAAATAAGCGAACTAAAACTACTGAAGAGCAACAGGTAAACACTGACAACAATCACTTGCAAGGTATGTAACGTCGTATGATACATGATTCCGGTACCTGACATCAAAACAAACCACAGACAGCGAGCGAGCAAGAGAGCGAGAGAGATAGAGAGAGATAGAGAGATAGAGAGATAGAGAGATAGAGAGATAGAGAGATAGAGAGATAGAGATAGAGAGACAGAGACAGAGACAGAGACAGAGACAGAGACAGAGAGAGAGAGAGAGAGAGAGAGAGAGAGAGAGAGAGAGAGAGAGAGAGAGAGAGAGAGAGAGAGAGAGAGAGAGAGAGAGAGAGACATGGAGATGGAAATGGAGATGGAGATGGAGAGAAGGAGTAATATCCCCTCCTCCAACCACCCACACAAAATATGCACAGTAACGCCAGACATCAGCTGACTGACGGGGAGATCGAGTCGTCTGTAACCCGGCTTCAGACTGATACATTCCAAGCACAGGAGTTACGGCTGAAGATGAACAAAAGGTCATCTGCCTTGGGATTCCGCAGGGAACCACTTACTTCATTTAATTCATTTATTCAATCGAAACGCAGGTCACGCTTATCCAAATCGCCTTGCCGGTGGGTAAATCTTCCGTAAAAGTGGCTACCTTCCTATGGCAGCCAAGGATTCTATAATCTGAACCCGGTGCAAGGAAGCAGCCATCGACCTCCACGTCCAGCGGCGGCCAGCATTAGGTAAAGCCGGCCTGTATATGGAGGATGCTCCCAGGACATGTTGACTAGAACGAAACGTGTGCTCAGAACGAGACATGTGCTCAATTAGGGAAAGCCAATCGCATCAGTCGCTGTTTGTGAGATAATGTCAGAATTAGGATTCACTCCTGATTTCCATACAGGATTGGCCGTTACGGTCCACTGTACATGCAGGAGGCTGGCGCCAGATGAAAGGAACGGCCGGCGTTGGTAAATGAGCGAATTTCAGGCGAACCGCGGTCGATACAGCGACAGGTCAGTGCAGATCGACTCCCGTTACGCAACTGCGAAATGAGGTTACCGTTGGGAGAATGGCGAAATGGTAATGAAACTTATTATCCAGATGCCATTAGGCATTGAATGAGACAGATCCATAAATGGTAATGTCAGACCATGGTCCAATACTTAAAAGAAGCATAAAATAAGTCAACGAAAAATACTTCTAATAAATCAATGTTTATACGGAATACAGGAAATGATGTCCATCAAAATGCATTTTTCATCAACCGTCCAGAGACCAAAGTGACTAGAGCATCTCACAACTGAACGGAAGGATTTGCAGGATTTCAAAGTAATTTATGTAGCGGACTTGGCGAAAATATCGGTCTGGGGCATATCGTAGCATATCCATCATCAGTATCGTCAGCACATTTCAAACGTAGCGGTTTGGACGCGACTGAAAAATGAGATATCATGGCTATCATGGAGAGTTTGATCCCGTGTGAACTCAGCACTCCATCGGTCTCAGATCATACTATTGAGCAAATGGTAACCCATTTCATAGATGCCGCGTCGTATTCCCGACCACCCTGGTTCTTTACATCAGACCGGCGCAAAGCAGTGCTCTCGCTCAATTCTCATTTCACCTGTACTTCCCATCACGAGGCCCCGCTCCACGCCCTCCCGCGGGCCGTGTGAACTCAGGGCCGCCGCTCTCGCCCTGCCCCGTCTGACGGTCCGCCCAGTGCCGTGCCGCGCGGCCCGCCGTTCCCGGGCCGTAGGGAGCACGCCCGACGGCCATAGCACGGCGCGGCGGCGCGGCGCCGGCCTCCGAACGGGCCGATCGCGCGTGCAGCTCGAATAATGCAGCGTCATTCTACGAGCAGGTGCAGTACGGAACGGCAGCTAACGCAGTGGCCATGGCCGTTTACCCAGAGAACCCTGTCGGTATTGGGTATAGCTGAATCGATGGCATTTCACTAATGAGAAAACTTTAATTGGGCATTCGCTAGGACATTTGCACGCAAAATATATTGGAAATAACATCCATGCATATTGCATATTGCATATTTCATAGGCTTCATAAATCGTAACAAAATACGGAGCATGATCCCACCATATAACGGGTTGTTAAGTATTAAAAAGGGAGCACAATTGAACATTGCACAGGACGGCCAATAAAATTGAATTGTTTCAACAATTTAAGCCCAACTGCCCATTTCAGTCAATAATAGACACACTGCAGTGGAGCAAACGGCCGTAACGCTGCCATCCATTTCAAGCATGAGTTCAAAGGTTTGGAATGCGCACATCCACCACCTGATACGAAAATACAAATTTAACGGCAGCGGCACATCGCAATAATCCTATTACCCACCCTATCATTGATATTATACTGCTGCATGCGGCCGTCCGCCTCTCGTACGTTGGCGTTACTGGATTATCCGAGCCGCTCCCGTAGGGTGAAATCGTGCCGGGCTGCCCGCCCGGCCGGGAGGAGCATTAGCCGGGCCGTGCCAGCGCCGCCAGCCGGCTCAGTGCAGGGCCGGCACGTGCTACCATTTGGAGGGACGTGCCCCGCCTCACACGGAGTCCCCTCACCCCTCCCCCGTCTGCAGGCGATAATAAAACACCGGCAAAACCTGACATATCAAATGTGGCGCAAAAAAAAAGTTCACCAGGCTCGATATCACAACGGTAGGAATTCACTAATCTGTGAATCGCTTTCGTAGATTTCAACCTCGAACATTTTACGTAAAGTCAAACTACTCCAAGAAGTCTTTTTGTTTCTTCTTCAGACCCTGGTGCCCATTTTCATTCTGCGCTGCTTCGGGGCCGAATAGCAAACAGAAAAGCAGAATGGAAACACTAAAAATCCAGCGGCGGTGGTGCGGCAGCATGGACAAAGAGGACAACAAAGGTCGTATTGGTCGACATACCAGCTGCAATCTCAGAAAAAAAGTGAAATCCAATTTAGTAAATGCCGGAAAATCCGCAAAACATGATTGCCGTACAACTATCTTTTCCATTTACGAAAACACCCGTATGAAGGGTTGCACCAGGCTGCCTTAACATTCTATGGAATTCATTGTAATAGCAGATGAGTTGAACCATCACACTGTTGGTAACAACACATTGCCACACTTGTTCCATTGTGAACCAGTGCAGCAGCAGAGTGCGTGTTACAGTGACTCGGTGAGCGGTTCATCCCCGTCTGATCAGGCAGCGAGTGATGAGCGTGACACCGGGACCAGCGCAGCACTGAGCTGCACCTAATAACGTCGAGTCGCTGGGAGGACTCGCGGACCAGCAGAGCCACCTAATAACGGACGCAGCACTGGGAGGCGCCCAGTCAGACATGTCTGGATAGTCAGCGGGCTTCCGGAGGAGAAGCCCAGCCTGAAGCAGCCACTCCAGCCTCAGTGATGAGCGCAGGCACCGGTGAGTTTCCGAGAGGGACCCAGCCGGATACAGCCACTCCCAGTCTCATTAATAAGCCCAGGCACCAGTGAGTTTCCGGGAGACAGCCAGCCGGATACAGTCAGTCCCAGAAAGGACCGAGTCAGGCAGTGAGTTTCCGGGGGAGGGGGAAATTCACGGCTTCAGCCGGGAGTAGTCAGCCGGATAGTCAGTCCCGAGAAGGATCCAGTGAGTTTCCGGCAGGGGCCCAGCCCGATACAGCTGGCCCATCCTGTGAGAAGGACCCATCTAGCCAGTGAGTTTCCGAGAGGGACCCGGTCGGATACAGCTACTCCCGGCTGTATCCGGCCTAGGTAGCCGGGTGAGTCCCCCCCCCCCCCCATTAGGTGGGTCGCTCGGAGTGCACGCACGCCCCCTCCGATCGGGGAGGGGGAGGGGGTGGTCCAGCTCGAGTCATCAGGTCGCATACTGCGTGACCAGATGCTTCCAAGACCTCCTTCGACGGGATCTGAAAAAAGGAAGGGCTAAACCCCACCAGGGATACCTACACGACAGCACGAAAATCAGTGGACAAACCAGACCGGAGTTACACGATACGGATCGTCGATGGGTCGCACGGACCTTTGCAAAATTACAAGGGGAAGTCGGTGTAGAGATTCGCATGCTCCTCTTCAGAATCGCTGAAGCATTCAATTAGCTACACAGTCTGGAAGGGGTGGAGTTGCGCATGCAGGCCTAGCAGAGGAACGAAGACGGACAGGCGTTACAGTGGAACGGAATTACGCAGGCATACTGCCGACTAGCAGACACTGATACGGCCTGACCATGAGAATTAGGTGAGGCTGCTGGCTGAACACCACCAATACATTCCGTGGGCACTGGCAATGGACATCAGTACCGACAGTTTTCAGCGGAGATAACCTAACCGAAGCCAGCGGCACATCACGGTCCACTAAATCTCCGCCGAACCCCGGCAGACTCGGAGACACCAGCATGAATCACCAGTAGGCGACCGCCGCACAGTGGGCCAGGCGCTTCAAAAAAGCGGAATTAAATCAATGAGCACAGTTGCGGTGCCAAAAATGATTCGTTACAGGGTAAAATATCATGCTAAAGCCGAATCCGATATCCATTTTCAAATTTGATTGGTTACGCTAGGTCGCTGACCTATGACGTCATTATTTAATTTCTGCGCTGCACATATGCCTGGGACAGGCGGGCACTATGCCGCATTGGCCGCGCGTTTGCAGTCTTTTCGTGGTTTCAAGCGTTCAAACATGTGATATGATGTTGGTCCCATGCTTTAGGGTGGATGTAAAGGTCACCTGAAGGTCAGGTCAGGTCATTGACCTTCGATGACCTCGGTTCACTTTTTCGAGTTTTACATGTTTCTGGGCTAGTTTTTGGAGCTGAATTCGAATTTCGGAACCATTTGAACATTTACGAAGTAGTTTTGGTGCCTTCGTAACATGTTACGAAGCTGTCAGAGGCGGGTTGACACCTACTACGGATACCCGGCAGGACCCATACTGGTTGACCTGACCTGAGCTGACCCGACCTGGCTTAAATGCATGAAGACATCATCTGTGATCGAAACTAACATGATATTCGTGATCAGCATCCCGAAAAACCCCTTAGCAGCCACACTATACGACGTTCTAACAGGTCCCGACTTTCGGCCATTGACCTGACCTCAGAGGTCACCATTTGACCTATGACCTTAAAACCGGGTACCGTTGGCTTCGTCTCGTGACGACCTACACGATGGTTTTTTCCGCGAGGCTCTAGCTCAATTAGGGGCCAAACGCGAGGAGGGTCGCATCCCCCTGTGCCGTCGAGGGATGCAAAACGGCCTATGCCGGCGAGGGTTAAACCCTTATTTGTCCATTTCGCGCAAAAATGCGCAAAATATTTGCATTGGGCAGCAAGCTATACACCTTGAGGAAAGTCAGGCAGCAAATATCTTCGTGTTGTTCGGTGACGTTTTCTTTATATCCTTATATAAATTCATTGCGTCGTTGCACTACCACGGTTCCGAACAGGCACTGTAAACCCCACCGCTACTAGTAAGCATGAAATAGTTCCCGGGAACTTGAGTACGAGAAACATGCGCAGAAATACCGGCTGTTTTTTAAAGCTATTTTGTACGGAATAACTTTAATGATTTTACGCTGAGAGCTTTTGAACCGGGGGAACGGAAAATGGTACACAGCAGTCATTTCCATCTCCAGTCGGTAAGTCCTACTTTGCGACGTTATAGCATTATCTGCCTTGACATTGGGGAAAGGAAACTTGCTTATTCGGAAACTTTGGACATTTTTACAATACTCTATCCCATAATTACAGGAATTTCACCGAAGTTGATTTTCGACTTAATTCCGCTTTTTTGATGCGCCTGGCCCACTGTGCGCCGTGATCTCACCGCACTGCTGGCTCATGGCTGTCACCCCAATGACAGCTGCACCGAGCGGGGTCAGCGCGCCTGCGCAGTGCCACCTAACGGCGCACACAGCCACCCAGCGGCCCGGCACTCGTTCCATCACACCGCCATCCAATCGGGACGGGTTATTCCATCCAGAGTCACAGAGTCATCGGATCGGGGCGCACCGTTCCGCCTCCTGTCATTCGGTGGGCACCGGACATCCAATCGGGCCGGCCGTGCCTGGATGGCCTGGATGCGGCGGCCACGGTCGGTGGAAAACAGATGGGGGTCATTAACAACGGCCGTCGCAGGCTGTGCACCGCCGGGATGACATTACCTTATTTAATTCGAAACGGTGGGACACAGTACAGCCAGGAAGACTTATGGATATGTCGGCAGGCAGTTGCCGAAGCTTGAACTTGGGAATGTCGTTACACTTCTATAGCTGCCTATCCTAAGCGACTCTGTTTAGGTTCAATGGTGATGTTCACCAGCGCTTAAACTTGACTGCGACTACAAGCAAATCATCTTAACGAGGTCCCTGACATTTTTATCGCGATCACGGTCGGCAGTATGACAGTAAGGGCAGTGTGTGCAATATTCCAATGACCCATTAACCCGCGCGGGGCTGGGGGGGGGTAAATTTTACCCCCCCTCGCGAATTTTTGCGATATCTCAAAAACGGCGGCGCGCAGCGCCGCCAAACTTTCAGTACCTTTTCTTACATCAATTTGACACGTTCCCTGAAAATTTGAGCGAAATCCGTCGGAAAATTTTTGAGAAATTGACGTTTTAGTGACGTCATGTTCGCCATTTTCGCCTCAAAAACGGCAAAAGTTCAAACGCCGCTAACATCTTCATTTTTAAAGGAATCAAGACGTAACAAAAAAGGTTATACGTAATTCTACTTTGTCTATCAAATGGCTATCTCGGTTTTTTGAAAATTTTGGATTTTGGCCTAAATTTTTTCAAAAAACTGACTTTTTTGGGAAAATCATTATAAAATCCAAAATTTTGAGTCTATCGAAAAAACCGGAATATATGTCAGAGAAGTGGTCTATGTGCACCTACATACCAAATTTTAGAAGAATCGGTTCAAAAATGTGGGAGTTATTCAAAATTTTATGACGTCACGACACACAAAATTTTTGAAAAATGACTTTTTTGGAAGTTCTAGACCTCGTACGGAAACAAAAATAGCACCATTCGATTCGCCGTGAAAAACTGCATCAGATAGACACCTTTTTAGGCCTTAAAAACCAACTTCAAAATTTGACCTCACTTGACCTGACCTTGACCTGACCTCGACCTGAAATTCATCCAGAGGTGGTCCATATCACTTATTGAGTGTGCCTATTGAATTCTATGAGTAAAATGACCCATAAAACATGTGTCGCACATGCCCTTTTCTATATTTTGTTTTTTGGTGACCTGACCTGACCTGACCTGACCTTGACCTTGACCTCTGAATGATATTGTATGCAACGAATATTGTCTTGGTAGCCTAAGAACACGTTTTGGGCGATCAGTCTCAGTCCATGACTCCATTCTTCGGCAACTACGGTGCAAGGCCGATACTGTAGAAACTTGCAATTTGTACCCTTGACCTGACCTTGACCTTGACCTCAAACTTTAAATTAAGTGCATGTTTTTAGTAGTTCGTGATGAGAGCTTTCGATTGGCGTTTGAATTTTCCCAATCGGACCATTAGTTTGGGAGATAACAGGGGGGGTAAAATTTACCCCCCCCCAGCCCCGCGCGTTCGGCTGGAGACCCCAGCCCCGCGCGGGTTAACGCTGGTGTCATTTTGAACTGTCGCAGAGACAGAGGGTGCCAGTGCCCACGGTGGTGGTGATTTGATTTTGGCGAACGATACAACTACATACAATGTGTGTTTTATCACACATTACTTCAATCAATGTGTTCTTCAGCTGTATAATGTCAACAGCATCCATCTATTGTGCAATGCAACCATATCTTTCAAACCTTACACTTAACCCTCGTCCGTATAGGGGGGGGGGGGGTCGAACGCCCCACCTCGGTTTTTCGCGAATAACTTGCGTAAAAAGCGGCCAATCGCGACAAAACTTTCAGTACCCTCGCGTTAATCAATTTTACACCTACCCTGAAAATTTCATGACCCTGACCCAAATGACCTACTTTTCGAGACCATGTTTGGCCGGAATCGCGATTCGGCGCATGTCGGCTCGCATTAGCCGCGCGTTTCCAGTCTTTTCGTGGTTTCAAGCGTTCAAACATGTGATATGATGTTGGTCCCATGCATTAGGGTGGGTGCCAAGGTCACCTGAAGGTCAGGTCAGGTCGTTGACCTTTGATGACCTCGGTTCCCCTTTTTTAGTTTTATATATTTCTGGGCTAGTTTTTGGAGCTGAATGCGAAATTAACAACCATTTAAACATTTATGAAGTAGTTTTAGTGCCTTCTTAACGTGTTACGAAGCTGTCAGAGGCGGGTGACACCTACTACGAATACCCGGCAGGACCCCTACTGGTTGACCTGACCTGTCCTGACCCGACCTGGCCTAAATGCATGAAGACATCATCTGTGACCAAAACTAGCATGATATTTGTAATTAGCGCCCCGAAAAAAAAAACATAGCAGGTACAATTTAAGACGTTCTAAAATTTAGCATGTCCCGATTTTTCCGACTTTCGGGCCATTGACCTGACCTGGAATGTCAACCACTGACCTAAGACCTTAAAATTGGGAATCATCGGCTTCCTCTCGTCACGTGCAACATGCTCGTTTTTTTCCGCGAAGCTCTTGTTCGATTAGGGGCGAAAACGGCAAGGGGGCCCAACGCCCCCCCCCCTTATACGTTCGCGGAGCAGGTGGTTAAACACCAATACGGGCGAAGGTTAACCCGCGCCCAGATGGGGTCTGCCGAGCAACGCGGTCTGATGGGGGGGGCGGGCATTTTGGCCCCCCCCCCCTCAGATCTCGAGAACCACGCAACATAGCGACAAGCGGTAAACGGAGTTGGATAGCCCCAACGGGGAACTACCTTGTGACCCAATTTCATTGACCTCGGTTAAACCAATGACGTCACAGGTCAGGTCAAAGGTCGAATTTTCACCGTTTACTGGCATTTCAAGAAATGCGTTGTAAAATCGAGTAAAATGCATTTCATTGAAAATCATCGATGGGGGAATGTTCTTCAAACACATATTTTGCTATTTGAGGTCACTGATACCAGGTCAGGTCACAGAGGTCAGGTCACTGGGCGGGTCACAATATGAAAGTGTCGTGTGATACATGTTTTATGGTCCATTTTACATGACAAATGCGATTATGTGGGTCAGACAGACTTTAGGGCCAGCTTAGGTCACGTTTTGGTCAAGGTCAGGTCAAGGTCAGGTCAAGGTCAGGTCAAATTAGGTCAAATTTCAAAGCTGATATTTTTGCATAAAATGGGTATCGATTCGATGCAGCTCGTCACGGGGAGTTCAATGGTGGTCTCCGTTTTGCGCTACGAGGTCTAGAATTGCTAAAAATTGAGTTCAAAAATTTGACGTCATCAATTTTTAACAGTTTTTTCGCTATAACTTGGCCAAAAAAAGAGGTATCGATCTAAAATTTGGTATGTATATCGAAGAGCGCAGGGACTATCACATATATTCCGTTTTTTTTTCGAAATTCGAAATTTTTTTGAAATTTTTTTGAGTTTTTCTAAAAAAAATCATTTTTTTTATTTTTGGGGGTCAAAATCCCAAAATTTCGAAAATCCGAGATAGCAGTTTTGTAGCGCCGTCTTTTCTCTACACAACCACATAAAGAACTTTAAAATTGCTTGTTAACTGTAGAATTTGTGAGCGTTTAAAGATGCCATGTTTTTTGCTCATTTTTACTCGAACATGACCTCAGTTTGACCTCAATAACTCCTGACCTGAGGTGACCTGTGACTTGAAATTTTGTGTGAAGGTGTCAAATTGATGCCCGGTAAGGTACCCAAATTTGCGCCGCCGTTTTCTCGCTATTTAAGAAAAACCACAGGGGGGGGGGCAAAATGGCCCCCTCATCAGGGCGCGGGTTTTAAGATGACTAAGTAATGTTAAGCAGTGCAATAAAGCATGAAGAAAATAAATCTTAGCCTTGAAAATATTAAGCATTTATGGGCATATAATCACTGGCGGATCAAAGGAGAGGGGCATTTGAGGCAATGTCGTCCCCCCCCCCCCTTCCACGCAGCGTCCGAAATCGATGAATATTTGTCGTTTTCTTAGAAAAAAACAAACTTTATTACCAAAAGTTTCTTTAAACTGCACAGCAATGCATAAAAGAATCGAAATCCAAAGAGCTTTTAGAATTTGGAGAAACTTTTCGAAGGTATGTCACCCCCCTCCCCCCCTTCCAGCGTTCGAGAGCGCCTTCCTGGAAGTTGGAACCGCCTATGAATGCAGCTAAATCCATAGCCATTGGCCATTAACTACATGGAACGCTCATGAAATTTGGATAGAGCACCCGACATCTTGCAATTATTAGCGCCCACTGGACCACATAAAGGTAATAACATGATACTGATTTGTCAGCGTTAAGTGAAGCGCAGACTGTTATAGATCCGACTGCAGATAGTGGTGGCCGAAAGACAGTGAACAATTGTTCTGGGATCATTCAGTGAGGGTTTGATGGCAAAAAAAACTACATGAATAAATGCGAAATTGTTGTTACAGGTTCGCATGATGGTGTTTACATATAAATATTTGTGGTCGTTGTTTCGAGAATTTGTAGCATTCAGGAATGGAGCCAGAGATTCTGTAGCGACTAGCTAGTCAAATCCTTCAGAATTTGGCTCGTAAGAGAATGTTAACATAAATGCTAGCGATATGTCATAACTCATAAGACGTGTGATTATGGAAAGGAAACTGGCAATCTACACCAGCAGCAAAGGATAACGGAATTTTGATACTTCACGCGTCACTCGTCCCCCTGGTTCCCGGTGCACTAAATATATCGTGTACGTACGGCCCTCCAGGTATAAAGTGATTGGTTGCCAACATCACAATTATCGATCTGCGTTGATGAATATGTCTAATGGGCAATGGCTGTTGAAAACCACTGCCGAAATGTGTGCACGAGCCCTCTTCTCATTTGTATTGAGTCATTTTACACGACTGTCTCCGTCATTTAAAGTTATTACACCAAAAGCACATAGGCTAACCAACCACTGTTTTGCTGGAGGGCCATACACTGATACCAGCCCGTCGGCTGCGGCCGGCGCCACCTACCGCGCTAGCCGCTGCCACCTACCGTAGAGGGCGCCGGCGGGCCAGCCACGCAGGTCGGCGTGCGCCAGCAGCTCGTGCATCGGCTGGCCGAGCAGCGGGTGCTGCTGGGCGCCCACGCGCTCGCGCAGTTTGACCGACAGCGGGCTGAGCAGCAGCGCCGGCGGGATGTGCAGACAGTTGGCGGGCGCGGCGGCCAGGTGCGCCAGTGCGCCGCGCAGCTCGGCCGGCACCAGCGACAGGTCGGTCAGCTGCCGCGGCGCCGGCGCGCCCGACTCCGCCTGCCGAGAGCACAGAACGGCACGACGGTCAGGTGCGGCGGGCGAGGTCAAAGTATGTACAATGAAGCAGACGAGCCTTTCTGTTAAACTGCCGTTAAGCGTTATATGAAACATAAAAACAAAGTTCGCATAACAAACGATACGAGAGCATCCGCGGCCATTCGCCGATGACGTTTTGTGAGATGTCAGACGCGGGAGGGACGGCAGGCTCTCACCTCCTCGGCGCCGACCCAGGCCTGCTCGAGCCGCCGGATGCGCTCGTTCTGCCACAGCCACTGACGGTGACGGTCCAGGTGGACGCTCTGCAGAAGCGCCGCCAGGTGCTGCATCAGCGTGAGCAGCCGGCCGCTGGTGGCCGCGCTCGGCTGGGGCGGGATCTGCGGCGGACCAGGTACCCTTCAGTCAGTGGACACCGCACCTCCCGTCAGCGGACCAGACACCCTCCAGTCAGCGGACACGGCTCCATTCCCTCAGCGGACCGGGCACCTCCCGTCAGCGGCAGCACGCTCGGCGGAATAGAGAGCGCAGGTGAGCTCGCCATGAGCCAGCAGTACTTAGCTTAGGGTATGTATTCATCGCTCCCCAAAGAAAATCGCTCCCATTACCCACCCACTACAAATCGTCCCTGTCACTCCTCAAGCTTACTTTGTAGGATGAACTCTTCTCTGATATCCTCCCGAACGAGAGGTCGATTTCTGGGGCAGGCTAGAATAGGCATATACTGGCGCACGTAATGCAAACGTGATGCTAGTGAATCTAAATTGGGTGGCGTAAAAAGTTAATGGGAAATAACAAAAAAGCAATGCTTTTTTAAATTAAAAATAATCATTTCGATTTTTTATCAGCCGTTGAGACAGAAAACAATGTATGGATGTACAACCCGATCTGGTGCACCTTTATCATCCGACGAACAGCTAGCAACATCTGCATTTCTACGATAAATTATCTTGTGGACAGGGTGACTCGAAAAACTCGATAGAGTCGTGCATAGATAGCGCAACTCACTAGCGCAACTAGTGAGTGACATCACAACCTGTATCGGTATTAGTGATCACTTGGCAGTTCTTTTCCAACTTGATGATGTTTGTCGAAGGCGAAAGGTTAGGAGAGAGGTCAAGCTGTTTGATAAGGCAAATTTTGATCTGATTAATTATCAGTTATATCAGTTATACCTAGGCTTCTGCGATAATGCACCAGGAAGAACGGTAGACGAAAACTGGCTCGAATTTAAAGCATCTATAAAGCAAGTAGAAAAATGTATTCCAAGTCGTAAAGCCAACACTAGTGCTGACCCCCCGTGGTATAGCCCCGAACTCAGGCGCCTTGATGACAAACAGCGAAAGCTACATCAAAAGGCTAAGGCGTGTAGGCAAGAGGAGTTTTGGCGTAAATACAAAGAACTGAAAAGGGTCGTAAAACGAGCCCATAGGCAAGCAGAAATGAACTATAAAAGGAAGCTTGGTTCCCTGATTAAAGAAAATAGTAAGTGCTTTTGGAAATACGTAAAAACTATGCGCGGTCAAAAAACAGGAATCTCCTCTATTCGGTCTCAAAGTGGTGAACTAGTGGTAGATCCAAGAGGAATAGCCAATGTGTTAAATATGCAGTACAAAAAAGTGTTTTGTGGCTTGAGTGATGCACCTGAAACTGTTCCATCGAACTATCGTGTAACTGAGTCAATGGGGTCTATGCTGCCCGTAGAAATAGACTATAACGGTGTTGTAGGTCTATTAAAGAACATAAACGTAACCAAGGCCCCTGGACCTGACGGCATCTCTGGCGCTATTCTGAAATATTGTGCCAGAGTTGCTGCAATGTTTTTAAAGATTATATTTGAACAGTCCTTAAGTACGGGGGATGTGCCCCAAGACTGGCGCAGGGCATCAGTTCACCCAGTTTTTAAAGGTGGTAATTCAAAGCAGACCGAGAATTACCGTCCAATATCCCTTACTTGCATCTTCTGTAAATTGATGGAGCGCATTTTAACTTGTGCAATCACAACTTATTTAGAAGAAACAAACCTATTTTCGCGGTTTCAGTTTGGATTCCGAAAGCACTTATCGTGTGAGTCACAATTAATAATGTTGTGTCAAGATACTTTCTCGTCACTTGACCAAAAACATAGTGTAGATCTTGCATTTATCGACTTCAGCAAAGCTTTTGACAAAGTGTCACATTACCACCTCTTAAAGAAGCTTGAAACGTACAAGTTAGATAAAAAAGTAATTGATTGGATTAAAGCATTCCTATGTAACAGAAAACAAAGTGTTGTGTTACATAATTGCCATACTGACGAGATACAGGTAACGTCAGGAGTTCCGCAGGGAAGTGTACTCGGGCCAATTTTGTTTCTCTTATATATAAATGACTTGCCTGATAGAATTGATTGCTCGATACGCATGTACGCTGATGATGTTGTACTATACACAGATGTTGTAAGTAACATAGACTCTACTCATAAGTTGCAGACAAACCTAGATGCATTATTGCAATGGTGTAAGGATTGGAAAATGTCAGTAAATGTAAATAAATGTGCTATAATGAGAATGTCAAGAAACAAGCGTGCGGCAGTCCCAAAGTACTTTTTCAATAACTCAGCAATTCCAGTAGTAGAAGAGTTCAAATACTTAGGAGTGTTCATTTCGAATACTTGTAGCTGGCAAAGATATATACAGTATGTGGCTAGTAGAGGTAACCAAATGTTAAGATTTGTGAAAATAAATTTTAAAGGCTGTCCACAAGTAGTAAAAGAAACAGTGTATACATCTTTAGTTAGGCCATTAATAGAATATGCAAGTTGTGTTTGGGATCCCAACGCAGAAGGAATGAAACACAATTTAGAGATGATACAGAGGCGTGCAGCTCGTTTTACCTTGAACGATTACAGTAGGGATAGCAGCGTCACAGATATGTTGTCATCAATTGGCTGGGACACGCTGGAAGCACGACGCAAAGTTGCCAGATTGTGTTTTTTGTTCAAATTGTACCATGGCGAGAGTAGACATGACACTGATAATATTATTCTTAGGCCTAACTACATAGGGAGGAACGATCATCCCAAAAAGATAAGGCGGATACAATCGCGACTACTATCATACCACAATTCGTTCTTTCCTAAAACTATCCGAGAATGGAACCAACTTGATGTAAATTTAGCCGCAATAGAGACGCTTTCTGACTTCAAAGCGATGTTGTAATGTGTGTACTTGTAGTGTATAATGTTGTGTTCGATGTGTATTTGAAAGAGGAGACTCATGCTACGACCAATCCAGACGAATCGAATTTAGTACGATCCACCGACCATCACCAGGACCTACCAATGGTATTTGTGATGTTTTTCTATGAATACAAATGAATACAAAACTGCTGATCCACCTCCTGAAGTCTCAACGTCGTTAAACGATTTTCGGAGGAGTCACGGGAACGGAAGATTAAAAAGTAGCACTATTTAGCTCCACTGAGCGAGACTGAACGGTACACAACGATTCGTCCACCGACTTTACTCCGTCAAACCTACCTACGTTACCGAAAGCTGCATTATTACGAGCGAGCGAGCGCAGCGAGCGAAGCAAAGTCTTTTCAATATAACGGAAAAATCTCAGTATGAGCGGCCCGGCCCGGCCCGGCCTGTAACGCTTTTGAGAGGCTTATATCTCAGCAACCGCTGGACCGAATGGCCTGCGGTCTTTTTTGCTGGGTAGCACCATCCCTTCTACCCCGTAATTAACTACTTTTGATACATCTCAGTGACCGTCGTGGCACGTGCCACGAGAAAAGTCAAGGGTGTTCAAGCAGTTTTGCCAAAGTAATGATTTTGAGAGGCCCATGCCCCATATCTCAGCAGCGGCTTGAGCGATTGTCTTGCGGTAATTTTTATAGGGTAGCTGCATCCCTTCTACCAAAGGTCGGATACTCTTGATCTATGTGAGTGACCCCCACTGCACGTGCAAAATACAAAAAGAAGAGGTGCCAAATTTGTTCCCATTTCAGTAACTCGGTAATTACTGGGGCGATTTCGCTGAAACTTGGCAACAAGGTAGGCACCCACCAGGCAATGCATACCCATGTGTTGCGGTTAGGGTGCTACTGCACGTGCGCACGTGCAGGGGGCGTTTCCAGATCTCGAGAACGGCTGGGCCGATTGCGCTCAAATTTGGTACACGGTTGGGGACCGGTTAGTAGGGTGCCGTGCAAAAGTCGGTTTGGACCCCGTTTGCACGTGCGCACGTGCAGAATGCCGCTTCCAGATCTCAGGAACGGCTGGGCCGATTGCGTTCAAATTTGGCACACCGCTAGCGACCGGTTAGAAGGGTGTTTTGCACAAGCCCGTTGGAAGTACCCTCTCGCCCTTCCGCACGTGCATGGCTCGCTATCTCGCTCGCTCGTTCTTCGCCCAAAAGGCGTTTTACTGGTGTATAAAGCGGGCAGTCGTATTTCAATAACTCAACTGGAGTAAAATGTCAACCGGGAATAGTTGCATGCTATGAAGCCAGATATATTTTTATTACGCACCCGGTGACACGGTTATGTCTCGCGATAAATAAATCAATATTGACATGGGTGCCCAGCATGCTCACATTGTCACGCCAGATTTACAGGCCGCCACCGAAGCACATCACCGCGAGCTGTGCGTGTCGCTGAGCGCTCACCGTGCCGTTGACGAGGTGGGCCAGGTAGGAGTAGACCTCGCTGAAGTCCTGGCGCTGGTGGAGGGCGGCCTGGTCGCGCTCCCCGGCGGCGGCCAGCTGCAGCGGCACCGAGAGGGCGGCCAGGTCCCGGCGCGGCCCGAAGCCGCCGCCCGGCCGCACCGGCAGGGCGCGGCTGATGCGGCCCAGCCAGTCGTCCAGGGAGCCGCAGCTCGCCGCCGGCGGCGTCGACCGGCTCAGCCGGCGCACGTGCTTCAGCCGGGCCCGGACCTGCGGCCGGTCACAGGGCACAGGTCAGCGCGCCGCTGCTCCAGCCGCGACACCGGGGGTCAGCTGACTGGCCTGGGACAGAACAGGGCCAGGAGAGGGCCCGGCCGGGGAGCGGGGGCAGGAGGTGCGACTGGGACTGGAGAGTGGAGAGGGTGCGTCTCTGATCTCTCCTCGAGGGATGCCGACTGTCACCGGGCTTCGGGACAGAGTCGAACAGACGGGTATATGGGATCAGACAGACCGCCCAGTGGCGGACACAGCTGGCCAGCTGGCATGCAGCAGGGGTTGCCGCCCGATCAAGCAGTTGCTTCCCTCCACGATACTCTGTGATGCACATCAAATTAATCAGTCTATTAGTGAAAAATCTATTGGGTCATGCACAGCTAACTATGTTTGGCAGGACACTGCCTCTTTCTAAAAAAAAAAGTATTTAAGTAGAAAGGCAGCTTTGCAGTATCTAAGAGACATCCACATCTGGCAAAAAGCTCAGTGCCCACTGTCCATCTGGGTGATAATTTCAATATTTTGACACCAAAATGAAAGTGCATAGATCACTATAGGTAGTCACTCACTAGAAACTGAGCTACAATGGGCCATTATTGTAAACACTGGCCATCCTTTGCTGATAATGAAGTCACTAAAGCAGACATTTCATTACCCACTGACCTGATCTAGAGAGCGGCGGGGAACAGCCTTCTGCAACTGGTCCAATGAAGCAGTGCCATACTTCTTGATGGCACTGACCAAAGCGTCCGCCTCCTGCCTACTCCATCGCGCTATCCCGCCAGTTCCAGTGCTGTCAATGATGAAATGGGCAGGGCTATAGTTTTTTGCTTGTTTATTGGGGATGTAGGGCACATTACAAAATGTGTTTGGCTCCAAGTCCATTACCAATCAAAGCTCTTACGTGAGTTTTGGCAACATCAGCGCCTGGCTAAGAATTTCTTAAGTAACACCAAACTATTGGATTTCAAATTGTGTTCAGTAAATACATGGAAATTATGCCTTCCAAAATGAGCATACTATAATGACATCACTGGTAGCAGCTGGCACCAGGGGCGTCGCCACGGATTTTCGACAGGGGGGGGGGGACGGATCGGTCGACTAAAAACCCAAACCTAGGTATTGTTACCATACTTTGTCAGGCCGATGCATTATCTGTCTAATGGTAATGGAACAAATTCCATCACAGTACAGTCTGAAGCCCCATTCAATTTGACACGGTTAAGGGCAAAGTCTGTAGTGTCTACTACGGGGTGTAATTGTCTACGTGTGTGACCAGTTTGATAGGTAATGCATCCATACCTGCGTGTGAGGTGCTTTATTAATCACAACTCACGATCTCTTTTTTACTCGAGTATCGCCGAAAAATTGGCAAAATCACTTGGCAAAACAGCTTCAAAATACATAGGTACATTTTGCAGCCCGTGAATCAAGTTTGATGCCAGTAGTCAGTACACCTAAGCTGATCACCAAGTCAAGTAGCCCTGCATCTAAAAAAATGGGATCCTTAGTTTCAACTTTCAAGTAACCATATAGCTTATGTCCTAGAAGCACAATCCTGAAATATGCCTCCACTTTGATGAAATGCACCTACAAGTTTTCTTTTACAAGCGCCCTTTCGATAGCACGGCGCCCTTCGCAGTTTGCATGCTCTAATGGCGTCCTCCTGACTGTCTCGCGTTCCTGGATAATATAGCGTTGTTAATCACTCGGTCTGGAAGAATGGCGCCACTTTGACAGCACTGCGCCCTTCTCATGGTCTAACGGTGCCCTCCTGACCATCTCGCGCCCTTAGGTCTCTGTCTACCGTGCATCCCTAGACTGTTCGGCGCCCTTCTGGCCTCTCTGCGCCCCTGGACCACATAGCGTTTTCAATCACTCGGCGCCCTCGTAACCGTCTGGCGCCCCTCACGTCCCCCCCAAATATATCTGCTTAGTCAGACATGTTACTTGAAGCACCATTCGGCTAACAATGATATCAAATTTGTTGTTAATTTAGGCTCCCACATAAAGAAGATCCATTGCTCCCCACAGTGGCCTAGCACCCCTACAGCTGGGCACCCACAATCATTTTAGGAAAATTACACCCGATTGGAGAAACATGCCCCCCTCCCCGCCCCCGCAGGCCGCAGCATCCACAAACGCCTTTCTGGATCCGCCAGTGGCCAAAAAACGTTCAGTCAATAGAAAAAGGGCTCATACCACAAGTCATTTTACCGTGCTGCTGGTTTTAGGAGGCATACCCGTTGTCAGAGATAGAGTCTGCGTCGATCAAGATTCAAGGGTACCGGTGCAAGCAATTCATATAATTTGAATTTTATATCTGTGAATCAAAAATAAAAAACTGAAAAACTTGCTCGATTAACAATTACTTTTTTCCGCAGAATGACAGGCAGGTAGCCGGTAGGTAACTGAGAAAAAGCAGCTCAACAACTTTGAATGGCATTCAGTTTGAGGAGGGGATCATCCCCCAGCCTCACTCCAGGGGGGATGGTGTCCCCCCGGCCCCCATCCCCCCTGGCGACGCCCATGGCTGACACCCAATGTCAATGTTGATGTCCTTGACCTTACGATGGCACAAAGTGTCAACGAATTTGAGGAAAACCTTGTTTCCACTGTTACCAATGTTAGAATCGAGGTAACCAACTTACTCAATACTCAGCCATCTGATGAAAGGATTTAGTGTAATATAGTTAGCTTAGTTTTATCACATTATGAGTGTCTGGTGTGCAAAGGCAATTTCCATCCATGACAGTTAAAGCTAGAATAATACTCTGACACAAAAGTGCTGGTACCTATTCCTATGTGTATTATAAGGAATGCATCCTACCTCGCACTTTCCACCTCATGTTCCAGTCTGGGCGCAGATAGCGATCCTCTGTCCCTCAGTTTTGGCATGATGAGCAGGAATAATTTCTTTGACTTGTCACCAACACTGTCACCAAAACTCTTCAAGATACTCGTCACCACGATATCTATTGATATAATCAAGGCTATGATCTTCTTCACATATTACATAAAGTATATTCACATTTCACACATATTCACGTTACACATATCAACCATGGCCGTATAATTATATCAATATTGATATAACAAAATGTGTTATTTCACAGAGTATTTCACCGACGATTTCACATTTGTAAACGTTACATGTGCGCCATAGTCGTAGACCAAAGGCTGCCTAAAAAGCAGACATCAAGGCAACGTGACCATAAACCGCAGACATCAGCCCGCCACGACCACAAGGGCCCCCGGCCCAGAGGTGGAATTTAATATCTCTTTGGGGTCCCGGGACCCCCCCCCAATATTCTCCAGAGCAAGACTTGAGCCCCCAAAGGTTTAAACGCGCCCCTCCGGACTCCGGAGACCACAATATTCCGAGTCGTCAAGATCGATGATTCGATGGAGCCCATCAATGAGAGCCACCGGGGCCCACTTGAATGAAAACTACAGTCGCCCCATCCAAGGTCGATGGCGCCCCTCTAGTCTAGAGCATCCGGCGCCCTTCTGAAAAATCACAGCCGCCCCATGCATTTTACATACTGAAAAGTATCAGATACTCTTTTAGCCCTCGCCCGCACATGCCATTTTCCCATTCTAGAACGCACATGGGGGGGGGGGTGCCATCCCCCCCGCGCCATTTCGTTCCTGTTGGAGATAGAGCTTAGCGGTAAAGACCAAAAAGATTCTTTGGGAAGAGACGAATCCAATGATACCTACCCAGTTTTACCTTCTCAGGTCAGTCATTGACCTTCCAGGTCAGGTCAAACTTAAAAATGTTGCTGTTTTGGGTCACCGTTGGTCGTTGGATATCAAGTGCGCTGCTTATCATATACCGATGACGATGCCGTTTTCTGGTGCCAAGCCAGCTAGAACCTCTTTGTCACACTACCCGACCAGGTTTTTGCTGCTGAGGTCATGTCAGGTCAAGTTAGGTCAAGGTCAATTATATGTGTTTGTATGTCTGTGTGTGTCTGTGTGTATACCTACTGATGTGTGCACCGATTGTTTATTTGTCCATATTACATGAAATCATGATCTGAGAAGCTTTTACCGAAAAAGCAGTCAAAAAAATTCACAAAAAGTAAATTCCGCTTGCCTAAAACGCAATTATCTTAGATGACCTAGGTTGACCTTGACCTTGACATCTGTACATCGTCGAACAACATGTTCCATGATAGGTCGTAGGTAAAACTGACAAAAAAGGCCGAAATCAAGGTGTCAAAAGCTCACAAGACCCATAGCCAACGCAAGATGTTGAGAATTGGCCATTGGGTCATGACATTGACATGACCTTAAAAACACTGGCGGATCCAGGGGGGGGGGCATTAGGGGCATATGCCCCCCCCCGACAGGAGCCTGGGGAGGGCATTCAGTACAAGTATGCCCCCCCCCCCGTTCAAAATCTTACGCCTATAACGAGGAACTAAATAAACATGGATTAGAAAGTCTTCCTATGTAACTACTTTTGTGATCAGAGTCGTTTTAGTAACCTCAATTTAGTTGTCATTGCTTTATTTTGTCTAAAAGTATGTTGCTTCTTAGTTCTTACAACAGGGAAGTCATGCCGCTTCAAGTTTCAACCCTTTTGACCGTATTGTCTAACGATGGCACTCATATTGCGCAAACCAGGAATCGGCCACCGCCTATGCTTGGGAATAGGGACGGTTAGAATATGATTTACCTGTATGGCCACAGCCAGTGCAGCGTAACCGGGGGGGGGGGGGCACAAGGGGCGCGTGCCGCCTCATTAGATGCATGGTGCCCTATGGGCCCGAGAGGCCCTGCAGTGCCAATTGGCCGCTCAGGGTCCAAGCGTGCCTTATTTCGACTGAGATAAGACCCGCAGGACTCGTGAGAGCACCTCCCGGAGTCACGGGCTCCTGGGTCGCCACATATCACACATCTCCATAAGGGCCCCACTCCGGCCTCTGAGGGCCCTGTGCTGGCCTCTGA
Source organism: Amphibalanus amphitrite (assembly GCF_019059575.1). NCBI lineage: Eukaryota > Metazoa > Arthropoda > Thecostraca > Balanomorpha > Balanidae > Amphibalanus > Amphibalanus amphitrite. Next base: position 1,457,064 of record NW_024881537.1, on the reverse strand, counting down.
GTGACCTTGCTGACCTATTAAGCGTCAGCTCTAATTAGAGTCCTGGCCCATACCCGCACATGGAACGGCTCCACACCAGTGTCTCTGAGGGCCCATAACGGCGCCTTTGAGGGTCTCACACCGGCGCCTTTGAGGGCCCAACACCGCCAATCTGAGGGACTAACACCAATCTTTTTTAAGGCCCTACATCGGCGGCGGCTCTGAGGGCCCCACACTGGCGCCTCTGAAGGTCTTACACAGGCTCATCTGCCGGCTACCTACCTGCAACTCAGTGGGCCCCACACTGGTGACTCTGAGGGCTCCCAGTGACGCCTGAGAGTACCACGCCGGTCTCCAGGATCCCACAGGGCTCCTGAAGGCCTCTGCTGGCCCTTGCTGGTCTCTTGAAGACCCCTTGCCCCCATGCATGTGTCTCTGAGGAGTGAGGACTCCCACAACGATGCCTTTGAAAGTCTTCACCGGCGACTGTGAGGGCACCACACAGACACGTCTGAGGGCCCTACACCGCCACCTCTGACACACCAGTGTCTCCTGAGGTCCCACATCGGCGACTCTGAGGGTCCCACACCGGCGCCTCTGGGGCCCCACACCAGTGCCTCTGGCAGTCAGCCACCGGTAACTCTGTAGGTCCTACACCGGTGACTCTGAGGGCCCCACCGGCGTCTGAGAGTACCATGCCGATCTCTAAGGACTCCACAGGGCTCCTGAAGATACTGCCGGCCCTCACTTGCCGGCCTGTGAAGGCCCATTGTTGGCATCATACGGTCCGTTACCGGCCTCTGAGGGCCCTTTGTCGGTCTCTGAGAGGTCCTACTGGGTTATTAAGCATTCGCATTTCGCACCAACAACTCCAAGGGCCCCACACACAGCCATCTGTGAATGGTGTGGGCTTAGCGCCACACCAGTGTCTGAGGCACCACAACGGCGTCCATGTGAGGGCCTCACACCAGCACCTTAGAGGGCTCACACCGGCTCCTTTGTGGTTCCTGCACCAGTGCCTCTGAGGGTCCCACACCACTGCCTCTGGGGAACCCACACCGATAGCTTTGATGGTCCCACGCCAGTACCTCTTAAGGTGCCACACCGGCGGCCCTGGGTCGGCTCTATAGGTACACCAGTCATTCTGAGGGCCCCACCGGCCCCACCAATTTTCGTCGATTTCTGGCGCTGCCCGGGTATTTGTCCCAAAAGCCTCCTCCTCCTGGATCTGCCAATGGGGTTCAGGTGTCCTACAATTTCTGTTTTTTTTTTTAGAAAAAAAAAACTCGTGTCAGGGCTATGACGAAAAATAAGTGGCCTAAATCCGATGAGAAAACAGGATTTGGGGGTACCCTAGGTTTGGCTCCGTGACCTGGTATGCCCCCCCCGCGCTGACACCCTGGATCCGCCAGTGCTTAAAAACAAGATCATATCTCCGAAACCGAAAACCACAGAAACTTGAAATTTTCAGTGGACATCAAGAAAGGATAGAGGAGCAGCTATACGAAAAATCAGCCTTCTAGCTCTAAAAATGTTGATTGCAGAGCAGAAAGACTACCTGGGGGGTGGCAACCCCCCCCCCCCATGTGCGGGCGAGGGCTAAGGACCCTTTTAGGACTATCGGAGGACCCCTTTAGGCCAAGTGCCAACGAGGGACCTTGTGCAGTAAACAAAGGGCCTTAGAACGAACAGGACCTTCTCAGGCACACAGAGGGCCCTCTCAGGCACTCAGAGGGCCCTTTCAGGAACTCAGAGGGCCCTCTCAGGCCGGGCCCCTTAACCTTCCAGGCGGTGGGGGAGGCATTTTTGCCCCCCCCCCCCGGCTTAGTTTTTTTCGATATATCTCGAGAACCACTGCGCCGATCGTCACCAAACTTTCAGTACCCTCCCGTGAATAGCTATTCCACATTGTGACCAATTTTTTCCAAAGGCTATGATACGTTGGCCGCAAATGACGTCAGAGTGACGTCATTTCTGCCATTTTTGACCCAAAAAAGGTTTCGCGGGAAGAGCTGTCAGGCCTACAGCTTTAGAGACACAGAAACATGTTTCAGACATAAACGGTGTAGAATTAAAGGGACCCTCCCACCTTAACAGATTAGTTTTGAGTTGAGATAGCCAAGTTTGCGGCCAGGCTCAGAAACCACCATTTATCCTGGTCGCAACCCCCGCAGCTTTATAGTGTTCAATAAATTTCTTCCCTTTACTTGCAGGGTGGGACCAGCGTAGTCCCTATCTCTTAAAGGTAGTGTGCCACCTTTGAAAGATTTCCCATTTTATTTTTCCTAGGATAAGAAGCTTCTGTTTTTACCTAATACCGCAAAAAAAAATCAAAAATGGGCCTGGAATAGTGCCTTTTTCGCCTAAAAGTTTTTCGGTTTTTAGATATGTAGGTATAACAACTGTAGTGGGCTCACCTGCAAACAGGCGTCGGGCAACAATCGCGAATGCGGCGCACTTGTGACAATAAGCAAAGGTCATTATAGTGTTACGACCACTGAACTCTATAATGTGGAATGCGCATCGGCCGCCAAACTGGCCAATCAGAGGCCTTGTTTGTCATTTCTGGGTGGGATTAATAAACATGCGGCCGCCAAATGGTGTCCAACGGTGCCGCCATGTTGCGCAGACCAGAAAGCGGCCGCCGCCTGTGCTGGGGAATAGGGAATTCGGGACCTCGATTTACGTTTGCGGTCGCTGCATCCGTTACGCTCAAGCTATGTGGACACGGAACCCGGCATCTTACGCAGAATTGAGTAGAGAACAAGATGAAATCCTAAAAAATCATCAGCTATAAGGAACTAATACGTTAAACCCTTATAAGTCAATGGGGAAATATGAAAATTGTTATTTTGGCGCCGAGAATGATCTGAAACTATCTCAAGCATATAAAATCATGATTTCATGCATTCCTTGCAAGGTTCTATGCTTCATATTTGCATTGTTGCCCTTGCGTGACGTCATTTGTGACGTCACAATGGTCACCATTTTTCTTCAATAACTCCCGATTAAATTGAGCTAGCGAGTCGGGAAAGCCACCAATGGACTCAGGAAGACCTGCCGAATCGAATGATATGCGACATGACCTCTTTCGACCAACTTCGTGACCTGGGGGTGCTGACCTGACCTTGACCTGAGGTCAACACCCTAAGTTGACCTGACCCGAACAAAAAGTATATCACTCGATGCGCCTGAGCTAGCTGAACACGATGATGCCAAAATCGCGGCTCTACGGCCATTTTTGGCGAAGTTATTTACCAAAAACCGAACCCGTGCCTTAGATCACTTGACCTGACCTCAGAGGTCACCGGTTCCCAGCAAACATGCCCACATGGGTCCCATATGGGGTGAACATGGGCCAGATGGGCCCACGTGGGACATGGGCTACAGATGGGCTACCCATATGGGCCCCATATGGGATAAAAATGGGCCAAACGCATGTGGGCTGGAGATGGGCATCCCATGTGGGTCCCATATGGGGTGAACATGGGCCAGATGGGCCCACGTGGGACATGGGCTACAGATGGGCTACCCATATGGGTCCCATGTGGGCGCCGCGTGGGTCCCATATGGGGCCTACGTGGGCTGGCCCATATGGGTCCCACGTGTCACCCACTGCCATTCCCATGTGGGACCCATATGGAAGAGGTGGGGGGCCCATGTGGGCCCCATATGGGAACCATGTGGGCATGTTTGCTGGGTTGACCTGAGACCCTTACAGCGGGTTCCTACCAGTCACTCTGCATTATACTTTGCCGCATACGACCACTTTACCGCTTAATTCTAGTTTAACCCGCGCCCTGCTGGGGGTCCTGGATTTCCACGCCCTGCTGGGGGGGGTGTTTGAACACCCCCCCTTGTAACTCGGCTCCTGGGCCACGTAGCGATACGCGGAAGGCGGCGTTCGAAAAAGCGTAAAAAATAATGACGAAATCACTTCGGTCAATTTTTTGGTCAGGTCAAAGGTCAGGTCACCAGAGGTCATTGAAGGCAAAATTTCGCCGATTTCCAGGTCGAATGTCGAAAATTTCCAAGAAGCCAACGCATAACTCGGGAACCAATAGAGCTACAGCGCCGCGGAAAAGCGCATTCGATAGCCCTATTAACGCCCTTTCTGAGTAATTCTCTCAGATTTGACCTAAGGTCAACGGTTTTGCCTGCAGGGGGCAAAAACTGCAAAAATAGCCGATATTTTCGAAAACAGTTTTTCTGCAATAACTTTTGACCCAAGCCTTGTACGAGCTTACTTTTACCGGCATCGTGTTCCTCTCGTCAAGACGCATCGAATGAACTATAACTTGACCTTGAAAGGTCAACTTGAAAATTTGACCTCAGGTCAAGGTCATGACCTGACCGGAAAGGGTCATGTTGCATATCAGTCGATCCGTATCGTCGAGCTGAACACATCTAAGGCGTTTTCATCGCTCTAGCATGCCTCTATCAAAAGTTATTTGCGAAAACTGTTAGATACCATTCGTGACCTAAGATGACCTCAGGGCATAAACAAGGGTCACGGACACCATTTTCAAGTTCAGTGTGTCTAAACCACTTGTAATTCGGTGTTTGGGAGTGTGTATAATGTCTTTCATCCAAAAGAGGCGCATTTCAATTTTCTCCCATTGACTTATAATGGGGAGGTCGCAAAATTGACCTGACCTTAGGTCATCGATATCAAAATTCTGAGATATACATTTTGTACATGCTATTGCTCTTAGCAATCGCTGAAAGTTTCAAAGCGATCGGTCACTCGGTGTAGCTATGACAGACATTGAAAGTTTTTATGAGGTGAGGTCACTTCAAGTGACCTGGTGACCTGACCTTGAATGACCTTGGTCTGAAATTTTCACAAGATGTGTAGAATTGATGTATGATAAGGTGTACCAAAAACGGCGGCGCGGAGCGCCGCCGTTTTTGAGATATTCGCGAAAAACCACAAGGGGGGGTGTTCAAACACCCCCCCCCCAGCAGGGCGCGGGTTAATTAGCGGTGCATTAGCGAGGTGGGTTCAATCAACCCCCTCGGCCGGGGCAAATGTAGGTCAGGCGAGTAAATTTGAGGAATTCTGAAGATACGATCGTGTTCCCCACTCAATTCTGCGTAAGATGCCGGGTTCCGTATCTACGTAACTTGAACGTAACGGATACGGCGGCCGCAAACGTAAATCGAGGTCCCGAATTCCCTATTCCTCAACACAGGCGGCAGCCGGTTTCTGGTCTGCGCAATATGGCCGCCACCGTTAGACACTACGGCCAATAGGGTTGAAGCGGCATTGCTCCCCTGTGGTTACGACCATACGACGTACGGGAATGAGTTATCAGCTGTCTAATCGTAGACAACACAATGTCGAGCCTTAAACTGTAAGCCCGTATTGGTATTGTTTCTTTTATTTGGCTGTCGAACATTATTTATGGTTTGAAATATGATTTTATGTAAAATAATTGATATGAAAAAGCCGTCTTATAAGTTATGACCCCATTTCACCACACGCAAGTGGCAGAAATGACAATGATCAGCTGACGCATTTTTCTTGGCCGAAGTCAGAGCGCGCGGCCCGACGCACCACGCGTATTTGGAAATTCCGACCTCGACGAGCATCAGAAGCCACCTAACAGGCGTGTTCGAAACCGCAGGAGATGATGATGAACGGGTTTATCGAAACTTGATTGGATGAGCATATCGGTAATAGCGATTTCAGTGTGTGCATTTATTGTTCATAGTGGTGTGAAATGTGGTTGGGGTACGACCGACAACCCGTCGGGGCGAATTTCGCACTGGGGTACTCAAAATTTGAAGAATTTAAGACGTTTCCATGAGTTTTGAAGGTATGGATAAGTTCTAAAAATCCGGTTCTCCTTATCTGGGCCATTAACTCCATACGGTCCAAGAAAGCTGGCACACTACCTTTAACACTAACGGACTCTGACAGTGGCGGTCGCAAGGGGGGGCCATCAGGGCCATGCCCCCCCCCCCCAAAGGCAAATCAGGGGGGGCCATCATATCATTTGGCCCCCCCCCCAAACAACCGATGGGCCCCCATGGCCGTATGGGGCCTTGGCCCGTATTCGATTGTCACGAGGCTCGAGACACCCACGCCAGCTATTAACAGCTCTCATACCAGTCTTTGAGGGTCCTACACGGACCTCTGAGGGCCCTTCAGTGGCGGTCATGCGTCCACATTGACCGCTGAGGACCCACATTGACCTCTGAGGGCCCTCCACTGGCCTTTGAGGGCCCCTAAACCGGCCTTAGGGGCCCAACCGGCGTCTGAGAGTCTCACACCGGCATCTGGTGGCCTCATTTCTGTCTCTCGAGTCCCAAGACCAGCCTTTAATAATTGTCTCTGAGGGCCCTGCGCTGGATTATGAAGACCCGATGTCGGCCTCTAAGAGCCCGCATCGGCCTCTGGGGGCCCATCTTGGCCTTTGAGGGCCCTCCGCTGGTTTCTGGGTTCCAATGCCGGCCCATGCCGGCCTTTTAGGGCCCCAAACTGACCTCTAAGGGCCCATGCTGGCCTGTAAGGACCCACATTAGCCTCTGAGGGCCCCCGCACTGGATTCTGAAGACCCAATGCCGGCCGACCCGCATCGGCGTCTGAGGGCCCATCTTGGCCTTTGAGGGCCCACCTTGGCCTTTGAGGGCCCTCCGCTGGCCTCTGGGGTCCAATGCCGGCCCATGCCGGTCTTTTAGGGCCCCACACTGACCTCTGAGGGCCCCATGCTGGCCTGTAAGGACACACATTAGTCTCTATGGGCCCCGCACTGAATTCTGAAGACCCGATGCCGGCCTCTAAGGGCCCGCATCGGCCTCTGATGGCCCATCTTGAACTTCGAGGGCCCTCTACTGGCCTCTGGGGTCCAACGCCGGCCAATGCCAGTCTTTTAGGGTCCCATTCTGACCTCTGAGGGCTCCATGCTGGCCTGTAAGGGCCCACATTAGCCTCTGAGGGCCCTCCCCCGCACTGAATTCCGAAGACCCGATGCCGGCCTCTAAGGGTCAGCATCGGCTTCTGAGGGCCCATCGTGGCCTATGAGGGCCTTCTGTCTGGGGTCCAATGCCGGCCTATGCCGGTCTTCTAGGGCCCCACACTGACCTCTGAGGGCCCGTGCTAGCCTGTAAGGACCCACCTTAGCCTCTGAGGGCCCCGCACGAGCTTCTGAAGACCCGATGCCGGCCTCTAAGGGCCCGCATCGGCCTCTGAGAGCCCATCTTGGCCTTTGAGGGCCCTCTACTGGCCTCTGGGTCCAACGCCGGCTCATGACGGTCTTTTAGGGCCCCCACGCTAACCTCTGTGGGCTCCATGCTGGCCTGTAAGGGCCCACATTGGCCTCTGAGTGCCCAATTCGGTCTCTGATGATCTCAAACTGCCCTTTGCAGGCCCTGTGCTGGCCCCTAAGGGCCCAAACCAGCCTTTAAAAGTCCCACATCGGCCTCTGATGGTCCCATTTCTGTCTCTGGAACCCAAACTGACCCTTATGTGCCTCTGAGGGCCCCGTACTGGCTTCTGAAGGATCGATGCCGGCTTCTGAAGACCCATTACGGTCTTTAAGTGCCTCATACCGACACCTGAGGCACCACACTAGCCTCTGAGGGGCCCCAAACTGGCCTATGAGGTCTCTACACCGGCCAATGATGGCCCTGTTATGTTCTCTGGGGGTCTCATGCCTTACCTTCGGGGGTCATGCACTTGCCTCTGAAGGCTCACATCAGCCTCTAGGGCCCTACCTGGGCCTTTGAGGCCCTTCGCTGACCCTTGGGTCCAACGCCTGCCTCTGGGGGGTCTGACACCGTACTCTAAGGGCCCCATTGCAGCCTCTAGGCGATAGGTATCGCCGAAGCGCTATCGATGGGCCCATAAGTGTAGGAACCATGGGTGCAATAATACAATACAATACAATACAATGCAGTGGGCGCAGTTGCACCAACAATAATTCTGCAGTGAGTGCAAACAATGTATTCTGCATCCACAACAATCTGGAACAAAACCCCCTGTTCTCAGCAACACTACTTTCCATGCAGCACGACAAATTTAGGATATTTTGCCCACTATCCATCTTTCGAAGCATTTGCTACTGTTATGATCTTCAAAACTTACATTTGTGCCCAAGTAAAAAAAAAAAGAAAGATGAAACGGAACACATGTGATTGAACAGTGAACAGATACCGATGACCCACTGTCAAAAGTTTTAGCACGATGATCTTAGAAAATGGCAAAGTTAGCCGCCTAAGCCGCCTTTACTTTTGCGGTAATCCATTCACAGTTGCGTGAATTATTGACAATATCAATGCTTCAAAATGCACTTATCGGTACCTTTTCGACATGGTACACCCTCAAAGCTCGCATTGAGCCTCCGCTCGGGTGCCGCTCCCTACCCCCCCCCCCCCCGCTTCACCGGCCATGGCCTGGATTTCTGCACCCGTGCACTACGCCCGTGGGCCCCTTTAAGCTAGCACCGGGCCCCCCGGGTCAGCGCAGGGGCCCCTTTGCCAAGTTGGCCCCCCCCCCAAACTCCAAGTCTGCGACCGCCCCTGGACTCTGATGACGTCATCAAGCCCATTGACCGCGCGTTATAAAATAAAAGTCTTATATTTCAAAAAACGGGTGAATATTTTTATTTTTTTTCGGTGAAATTTGGTGGATGTTCATTTTCGCTCTTTCTGATTCACGGTACACCACTTTTATGCCAATTCATTAACTTTTTAAGGTGGAAGGGTCCCTTTAAGAGGGCTACAAACTGCTATCTCGAATGTTTGAAATTTTTGGATTTTGACCCCCCCCCCCAAAAAAAGATTTTTTTTTTTAAATGGCCGAAAAATCCAAAAAGTTTTTGAGTTTTGAAAAAAACGGAATATATGTGATAGTCCCTAACGCCTTCTATCTACATACCATATTTGATATCGATACCTCTTTTTTTGGCCAAGTTATAGCGAAAAAAAAACTGTTTGATGACGTCAAATTTTCAAACTCAATTTTTAGCAATTCTAGACCTCGTAGCGCAAAACAAAGACCACCATTAGACTCCCCGTGACAAGCTGCATCGAATAAATACCCATTTTATACAAAAATATCAATCTTTGAAATTTGACCTTTTTGACCTGACCTTGACCTAACCCCCACCAGAAAGTGACCTAAACCGTACCTGATGGTCTAATACCCAACACCATTGAGTTGGAAATGAAAAACTGGCCATAAAACATGCATCGCACAACCTTAGTAAAGTTGGGTTCATGTGGTGACTCTTGGTGACCTTTGGTGACCTGATCTGTGACCTGACCTGGTATGACCAGTGACCTCTAATAGCAACATATGTACTAAACAACTGATGCCCTATCGCTGATTTTCGTCAAAATGCGTTTTACTCGGTGTTATAGCGCTTTCCCTAGAAGCCCCGTGAACGTTGAAACATTTTATCTTTGACCTGACCTGTGACGTCATCGGTGACCCCGAGGTCAACGAAATTTGGTTTCCTTCGACAAATTGGACAGGGCTATCGAACGCCGTTTGAATTTTCCGGATCTGTCCAGTAGTTTCGGAGATACGAGGGGGGGGGGCAAAAAATGCCCCCCCCCCACCGCGCGGAAGGTAGCCGGGAGGCCCACCGCCTGCCGGGTTAAAGGGAGATAATGAGCTTTCTTTTTTCTTAAATAAAAATTACTCGACATCTATACTATTTCTACTGTAGTTTCTATAAAATATGAAAATTTCCTAGCACATTTTCGTATGTTAAAAAGGTTTTTTATTTTTGCAAAAAAGAAGCAGTACTTGCAGTACTTGTAACACCCACCGAAATGCGTTGTCCTTCTCTATAAAAAAGTCGCAGTATATGGCGCTTTTGTTTCAAACAGCGACGCTTGGGTTTTTGTTTATGTTATCGCCTTGTCGTTGCTTGGTTGTAAGGATTCTAATTTGAATTAGAGTTAGGGTAGACCGGGGCAAGTCGCCCCGCCGAGGTAAAACGCCTCACCGATGTTTCTCGGAACTGGCAGAGTTCTGGGGAAACATCCTCTCTTCTGTAAAACGTGCACTATATGATCATTATATGAGCAGACTGGAAAGAAATTGTGATGACTCTTTCGGGAGATATAGCCAAAAATGTGTTTTTTAAGTGATTTTTATGTTTTGTTGTCAGATTATGTATCATGGCGTTCTTTTATGGTCCACATCAGGTTAACGACTTTTATGTGTTTTGAACAACTATTGTCTAACGCTTATCATGCCGGGTTGGTTCGTGTTAAATTATGTCTTGCTGGAGTGCAAGGCGTTGTTCTCTGACCGAACTACGTGATGGGGTAAAACGCCCCAGTAGGTCGCGGGGCAAAAAGCCCCTGGGGCGTTTTACCTCATGTGTTGTTCGGGCTACCCACTTTCTAATGTTCGGTAGCTGGCGAACAGTAAGTTTCTATGCCTTTATGTGTATTTTTCTCAGCAACTGGATGGCAAAGGAAGTATTTTGTTAACATTTGCATTGCAATAATTTATTATTTGGTCTTATGAGGTAGGTGAAAAACCTGCTCATACAATAGTGTCATAGCTGAACACCTGACAGGATGGAATGTGCTAACTTCAGTGCCGTGCCTCCAGAGATCTAACGGACCTCTCACATAAGATTTAGCCAACTACCATGTTAAATCTTTAATCTAAAGTGTGGGGCTACTTGCCCCAGGCCGTGGGGCGTTTTGCCCTGGGGTTGGGGCAAAATGCCCCATTTGCAGTTGCTTCACAAATCACTTCCTAGCTTGGAGTCCGATCATAAGTGAATGAATTTGAGGGGTGCAATTTAAAGTAAAATGTCCAAAGAACGTATTGAGCACAAATTTGGCCTTCCAGGTGATGTGTGACAAAATTTATGTAGCAAAATAAATTATCTGGGGCGTCTTGCCCCAGTCTACCCTAATTCGGTTTAGAATTAATTAGATTCTAATTCGGGGTACATAGTGCCTACTCTTCTTTGTTTCCAAGTATCATTTTGCGCCACAAATGAACGGCATGCGCCAGAAACGCAGCCAAATCTTGCGATTGCGACTACGAAATTCATTATTTTGGCGTCAGAGCCAGGGGCGGAGCTTCCTATACAGTTGGTGGGGCGGCTGCCCCACCAATAAGCGTTTTGCCCCACCAACTTTAACTGATTTCTAAGACTTTGTTGCTTTGCAAATTAATCTTTTTCGTATTGAAGAGCTTTGGAATGTCTCTTTAATTCAAAATATTTTATCTGTAATGATAGGAATTGATTCAGTGCGGCATTTTATTCAACTTCATAATCGGACATTGTGGGTTTGACGACTTTTTGCCCCACCAACTTCCCTGGAAAAGCTCCAAACATGGTCAGAGCCTGAAGCGAAAAATACAAGCATATTTATTTCAAAAAGACTTCAGGTTTGTCGAACGGTGTTATGAGAAATTTGATAACAGTACTGCGTAAGTTTTTCAGTGATGCCGCAAAAGTGTTGTATCTATCTTCTTTTATTGTACAGTCGGCGGGACCGATTCAAAATTGAGTCGTTGCTACTAAAATAGCAGCATATGGCGTCAGATGATGAACAGGAAAAATAGTTGCGTAAATTTAGACATAAACCACCCCAAAAACTATGAATATCTTTTGAAGGCACTATAGACGACCATTAACTAACTAGATGTGATGAAGATCAAATGTAAGGAATACGCTCATTTTACAAAATTACATGCAAGTAGGTACCAACAAGCGATGTAAGTACTTATTCAACGGTCATTTTCAGCGCTCCCCGCTAACGTGACTTCAAGTTAAGATATTTGCGGCAAGGTACCGAATTGAGCAAAATGGTTTTAATTTACATTATAACTTGTTGTGTTTTGTCAGAAAATGGTCCTAACTCAGATTTTGTGGAAAAAGGTCATTATCTCCCTTTAAAGGAAATAGTTCACTTTCACGAAATTATATTTTTTTTGCAATGGATTTATGATTTTTTATGTTCAAAATGATCAGCAAAGAAAATAAAACCTTTTAATAACAAAATATTATTTTCTATATTTTTGATATTGGAAGAACTTTTCAGTTTCTGTAAGGCACACGCGATCCAGTATGAAAAGAGCATGGGTCCCGAAAATTCTTCAGAAGCTAGAGAAATTATCGCGGCCACCGGCATTTGGGCGATCTGCTCATGCTTTTGTTACTGGAGCGCCTCTGAAGAATTTTCCGAATAATTTTCTTTTGTTACTGGAGCGTTTCTGAAGAATTTTCGGGACCCATGCTCGTTTCATACTGGATGCAAATATATGCAAGGCACACAACCTCAACGCAAGGCACCTTTTTCGGGACGAGAAATAGAATATCTTTGCCTAGGGTGATCGTTGGGCTGTAAAAGCTCCTGATTTATGCTCGTCTCAGCCCAAGCTACGGAACTGCTATTCCAGTTAAAAACCCATGTTAAAATGTGAACTATTTCCTTTAACACGCGCACCGACGGGGGGGGGCGGATATCCGCCCCCTGAAGTTTTTCGCGAATAGCGGGAAAACCGCGGCGCGTAGCGCCGCGAAATTTGGTACGACTATTCTCTCATCAATTTTACATATGGTGTGCAAGTTTGAATCTCCTAACTTTTAAGGTCAGGTCACCAGGTCACTTTGAATGACCCAACCTCAAGTCACTTTTTGCAACTTTGTCACCGTGCCAGAGCTACAGTAGATGTCGGAGGCCTTTGAAAGTTGCAGGATGTTATTAGGTCATTAGTAGCTACAATTTGTATATCTCGGAATTTTGATATCGGTGACCTAAGGTCAGGTCAATTTCTCGACCTCCCCATTATAAGTCAATGGGGGGAAAATCAACTCCCTGTTTTTACCACTAAAACGGGTCGGAATGGCCCCATAAACCTTATATGACCTCATATACGATCAACCTTCACTACCTTGAGGTCTGTTTTGCTGTTGGGCAGCTGTAAGGTCATGTGATGTCATCAAAGGTCACCAGCGGTTTTTTTACAATAACTCCGTACAGGAACAAGATACAGCCGCGCGGATGGTCTCATTGTGTTCAGCTCGTCAAGGCGCATCGAATGATATACATGATGACCTCGAGGTCACGTGACCTGAGGTCAACCTTTGACCTTGACCTTTCGAGGTCAACATATATATCATTCGATGCGGATTGACGAGAGGATCACGATGGTGCCCCTAGCTATAAGCCATTGTATGACATATACAATTACATAAATTGCATACATTTAGTGAAAGTTAAATAAACACGGTGGTTCCAAACGCCACCGTGCTGGGACTCAAATGCTGTTGGAGAACCCGACGTAGCACCTGTGCGTCCTCTTGTCAGCAGCAGAACCGTGCTCCAGAGCACCACGTCGTAAGTAGAACCGGAAACAGCAGTGTATGTGGCGTCGCATGCTAAGTAAGTTCCTGCAACGCGGTCAAATCCAGTGAAAAATACAGTGCAATGCATACATGTTGCTCTGAGTGGCTATTAGCATTACCCGCAATCCGCCACGTGGAGGCTGCCACATCGGATTGCGTCTCTATTATCGCCCGAGACCCCTCAGGTAGTGCAGAGCACACCATTTCCTGAGGGAAGACATGGCAGCCATACGGCCCCGAGTAGCACTCGGTGTGTGCTACTCGCAGCCGATTGCTGAGGGTAACCGCCCCATTGGGTGAGACAGCTCTCCGCCCCACGGTGGAGGCAGACTTGTCGAGCACTCATCTGCCGTGGATGGCCCGCATTAATTGATCCTGCTGGCTGAAAGCACACCGACGAGTCAGAGGGATAGGTACTGTTAAATCGTCAACTACGCTCGCACATTGGAGGTCACCAAACTATCCAGTTGCGGCAACATTTGAATGTGTAAGTTTACCATTTGGCGGACCACGTGCAGCTGTCTGCCCGTGGCGAATATTGGCTCCTCCAGAACGACGGCCACCCGACTGGGACTTGGGAGTCTGTCGCTAAACTTTGTTCATCATCATGGCGAAAGCTGACCTCACGGGGAACTGGCAACGCTCCCAGCGGAAGGGAAACGCGTCATCCGGGGGCAGGCAATACAAATAATTAGTATGAGTACTTTTAAATGCTGCAAACCACTAATCGCCTGGCATTAAGTATATTCACAATTACTGAAACAAAAATGTGCATTATACAAACACAAATCAGCTACCCAACTAACCTGTCTCGGGAGGCCCGTCATCCTGTGACTGGCGAGTGTGCGGCAGCGGAAACACGGAACTGCCGCATTGGCTCCGGCGGTCGACGGCTTAGGTGTGCCACAACCGCACGCCCGCCTCCATTAATCTGCCAGTGCATGTAAATGAACAAGCCATTATTGCAGCTGATCTATGTACGATGTTAACCCGCGCACGACGGGGGTCTGCGCCAACTTCGCACCGACGGGGGGAGGCGGATGACCGCCCCCCCTGAGATCTCGAGAACGAAGCAAGATAGCGACAAGCGGTAAACGGCATCGGATACGCACGGACAATGTCTACAATTTTTACAAAGGTCATTTTCAGGTCAGGTCAAAGATGACGTCACAGGGGTCGAAAAAGTCAAAATGGCGGCGCTAGACATGGAGAGTTTTTCTCGAATAACTTTCGAATTAGTCAAGAAAGGAACAAATTAAGGGCACCATCGTGATCCTCTCGTCAATCCGCATCGAATGATATATATGTTGACCTCGAAAGGTCAAGGTCAAAGGTTGACCTCAGGTCACGTGACCTCGAGGTCATCATGTATATCATTCGATGCGTCTTGACGAGCTGAACACAATGAGACCATCCACGCGTCTGTATCTTGTTCCTGTACGGAGTTATTGGCCAAAAACCTTTGGTGACCTTTGATGACGTCACATGACCTCACAGCTGCCCAACAGCAAAACAGACCTCAAGGTAGTGAAGGTTGATCGTATATGAAGTCATGTATGGTATATGGGGCCATTCCGACCCGTTTTAGTGGTAAAAACAGGGAGTTGATTTTCCCCATTGACTTATAATGGGGAGGTCGCGAAATTGACCTGACCTTAGGTCACCGATATAAAAATTCCGAGATTTACAAATTGTAGTTATTAATGACCTAATAACATCCTGCGACTTTCAAAGGCCTCCGACATCTACTGTAGCTCTGGCACGGTGACAAAGTTGCAAAAAAGTGACTTGAGGTTGGGTCATTCAAAGTGACCTGGTGACCTGACCTTGAAAGGTAGGAGGTTCAAACTTGCACACCATGTGTAAAATTGATGAGGGAATAGTCGTACTATATTTCGCGGCGCTACGCGCCGCGGTTTTCCCGCTATTCGCGAAAAACCTCAGGGGGGGGGGGGGCGGATATCCGCCCCCACCCCCGTTGGTGCGCGGGTTAATAGTGTCATGTAGTCACCAGTAAAGCGCCTTTTGGGCCGACCAACGAGAAGGTGGGCCTTGCACGTGCGAAATTGCGAGGGGGTATCTCTAACTAACTTTTGCACTGCACCCTACTAACCGGTCCCTAGTGATGTGCCAAATTTGAGCGCAATTGGGCTAGCCGTTCTCGAGATCTAGAAGCGGCACCCTGCACGTGCGCACGTGCAAAATGGGTCCCAACTGACTTTTGCACGGTACCCTACTAACCGGTCCCTAATCGTCTACCAACTTTCAGCGCAATCGATTTAGCCGTTCTCGAGATCTGGAATCAACCCCTGCACGTGCGCACGTGCAGCAGCACCCTAAATGTAGCACGTGGATATGCATTGCCTAGTAGGTGCCTAGCTACCTGCGAATTTTCGGCGCAATCGGTCCAGTAGTTAGTAGTTACCGCGATACTGCAATTGTTACAAAACTGACACCTCTTCGTTTTGCACGTGGCACGTGCATTAGGGGTCCCCCACATGCATCGGGAATAGTCCAATGCTTGGTAAAAGGAATGAAGGTACCCTACATAAGTTACCGCATGTACGAGTAGGTCGGTCAAGTGGTTGCTGAGATATAAGCCTTGCAGAAGCGTCCGCACGGCCGGCCGGCCGGCCGGCCGCTCATATTCAGAAATGTCCGTTAACTACAAAAGACTACGCTCGTTTCGCTCGCTCCGTAACAACAATTGAGAACAAACGTAAAGGGAAATTGTTAGGGCACAAAACTGGAACGGGACACGGGTACGGGAATAGCCAAAAGGGAATATAACACGGAACGGATTACGGGAAGACGGGAACGGGACTAGGAAACGGGAAAATGTATGTATAAGTAGCAAATTTAAACAAGCTTAAAAACAAAAAGGAGATTTTGTTGGTTTGGTGTACTCACGGCTGCTGGTGTTGTGCATGGTCCTGAGGCCGGCGGTGCTGGTGGTGGTTCTGCCAGTGCTGGCAGGGGATCTGAAATAATTATTTAACAACATTTTTGCTATTGTCACTACTCACTGGCAGACCCAGTGGGGGGGGGGGGAGAGGACATTTGGGATAAATGTCCTCTCCCCTCAGCGCCTAAAAACGACCAAAATCTGCGGTTTTCGGGGATAAAACGAAAGCTTAACAACTTTTACAAGGAAAGGCTTGTTTTACACTGCACAGAAGTGCCGAAAGAAGAGCAATCGAAATCCGATAAATTTCTATTTGATTTTTGTTTTTGTTTGGAGGGGCTATGAACGCCCCCTCAGAATTATAGCCGCCTTTCTGGATCCGCCAGTCGCTATGACAATTGTATTCAATGGTGCCCCATAACCGTCAATAGTGCGTCAGAAACTGCTAAATGCGTCACATTGGCCTGTGCTTACCAGAGTGGTGTGGTAGTTTTGGCCGGCTCATCTGCGCCACCGCCGCTCACCGGTCTCAGACGATCGGAGCGGTGGCTGGTGGTGATGGTGGATCTAAAATAAAAGGTGTGATTCTGATTCATATTTGATCATATTTTTACATTTATTTGCTAAGCTTCTGTAGATAACTGAACGGTTTGGAGAGAACAACCTCAGTTTTGGCATGACGGCCAAACATTTACGAAATATAAGGGTGTTAACGTCATAGTAACGGTTCTGCAAGCAAGCGAACAAACAAACAAACAAACAAACAAACAAACAAACAAACACAAACACGCAGTCCATATTTCACATTGTGTTACAAAGTTTAAAACATCATAAAGGTTAAAGTTTTTGAAACCTGGATTTTTTACTTTTTTTCTAAGCAATTTTTGCTGGTGGAGGTGCTGGTGGAGATGCTGGTAGACGATCTGAAAAACAATCAGAACATTTTTATATCTGCGTGCTATACACTGAAAGACAAAGAAGAGAGACGAGCAGAGTGTTGTCAACATTACGACGATAGTAAAACCTTTTGTCACACGTGGCAGAAGCTCGCAGGTACCCTATGTCTTTCACTAGATCCCCAGAGATTCGAACCCATGGAACATGATGCGGTGACCCTAACCACTACACTATGTATGTACATACACTACCACTCCCCTCCAGGTATGCGGCCGGCGGCCGGTAGAGAACGGAAACGTGGATGCGTACCTATTGTGAAAAAGGAGAAGAGTTTGTAACTATAGTTTAGAGGCCCGAACGATCAGTCAGCGCTGTATTGTGTCTAGTCACCAACTGCCGGCGCACAGTAGGCCAGGCGCTTCAAAAAAGCGGAATTAACCCGTGCCCCAGTGGCGGTCTCAGCCAACTTCGCCCTAGTGGGGGAGAGGGGGGGGGCATATGTAACCACCCACCTCTAACTCAAATACTAAGATGGCTAGAAAGACGCGGTAAAAAGCAGTCGATAGCTCTCAATGCGTACGTTTGAAAGTGTTTTAGTCATTTTTCACATTAGAGCAACCATTATATTTTTTCAGAAAACATGCCATTATCTCAGGAACTATGACAGCTAGAAAAACGCATGGAAAAACAATCGATAGCTTTTGACCTCTTCTTTTGATAAGGTCATCATCAAAAATGACCTCAGGTCAACGGTTTAGCCTCCAGAGGGCAAAAACTCCAAAAAAAATTGCGCCTCGGCAAGACAAACATAATGAGGCCATCCCCGGCGTTCTATCTCTTTCCAATCGATGTTCTGTTTTAACGAAAAGTGTTTTTCGACAATAACTTTTGACTAAAAAAAAAACACGACATTTCTATTGCCAGAATCGTGTTCCGCTCGCCGAGACGCGTCTAATGAACTATACTACGACCTTGAAAGGTCAATTTCAAAATTTGACCTCAGGTCAAGGTCATGACCTGACCAGAAAAGGTCACGTTGCATATCAGTCGATGCGCCTCGGCAAGACAAACATAATGAGGCCATCCCCGGCGTTCTATCTCTTTCCAATCGAGAGTTATTGGCAAAAATCTGTTTGTGGCCTTAAATGACCTAGTAGGATGACCTTTCTAGAGGCTATCAGCAAAACAGACACCTTGGT
Organism: Amphibalanus amphitrite; assembly: GCF_019059575.1. Taxonomy (NCBI): domain Eukaryota; kingdom Metazoa; phylum Arthropoda; class Thecostraca; order Balanomorpha; family Balanidae; genus Amphibalanus; species Amphibalanus amphitrite. The sequence continues at coordinate 1,438,747 of NW_024881537.1, read as the reverse complement.
CGTCACGGGTTATCCAATCAGCAAATGTCAAATTGATGGGAGAAAGGGTACTGAAAGTTTCGCCTTCTTATCCCTAAGCGTTCGGGAGAGCTATCACAAATATTCGCCAGAGGGGCCACCTCCCCCGCCAGGCCCGCGAGGGTTAAAAGCTGAAACATAATGTTTATGTTTATGTTTATGTTTAAACATAATATGTACCTAATTAATGCCTAACAGAGATAAAGCGGCATTCATTTTGCATTGCCCGCTAATCGTGTAGGTACTTCCCGGAGCCCCGGAACATGACAACTAGTGCTTACCCTCGTCAAGCTGCGTCTCCAGCTCCCTCTCCAGCTCCTTCCGCAGCTGCCTACGCATCCTCCTGCTGCCCCTCCAGCCGTTCCTCCAGCTGCCCATCCAACTCCTTCTGCAGCTCCACCTGCAGCTTTTGACGTCTGCTGCTGCACTCCTCCAGCATCCGTTCCAACTCCCCTTCTAATCGGACGCTCGGGAGTCTCTTCTCCAGCTCTTGTGACTCCTGTTGGTGTCGGCGCTCCATTTTGTTCCACTGTTTTCGGAGTTTCTTCCCAAGGTCTGTCCACTGTGCGGCGTGCTGCTGCTCCATAGTTTCCCACTGTCTCCGCTGTCTGCGCTGTCTCCGAGCCTGCTGTTTCCGCTGTCCTTTGGTCACGGATCTCTGCAGCTGTGGCTGTCCCCTGGTTGGCACGTGCAGGCATTCAGTGTCCTCTTCATGCTGCTGATGAAGCTCAATGCGCTCCTCATAGTGGCGTTTGCCCAGGTCCTGCCACTTCTCACCGTGTTTCCGATCCAGATTTCGACGCTCCTCTTCATGCTGTTTGTCCATCCTCATTCTTTCTTCGTGTCCTGGGTACTCCAGCTCCTGCCAAAGCTGCTGATGTTGCAGTTCCAGCTCTTTCCACCGCTGCTGATGCTGCTCCTCGATCAGTTGCCACTTCTGCCGGTGTGGGTGAGGCAGACCCGCTGATGTCTGCTCCTCCTTATCCCTGTGCTGCTTCACGTCTTCGACCTCTCCGTCGCGGTCACCCCGCGTCGAGTCTGGAACACAGCAGGTCAGACAGAAGTCACACACTGGGTGGACGGTTGATAGTCAAAAGTCAACCAAATCGAAAGGAAAACTGGATCACTATTCAAAATGCAACACTGAGGGGGGACAACAACGACCTCTCTTCTAACTCGGCTCCTGGACCATGTAGCGACACGGAGAAGGCGGCGTTCGAAAGAGCGTCAAAAATAATGACGAAATTACTTTGATATGGTTTAGTGAGATCAAAGGTGAGGTCACCAAAGGTCAGCAAAGGCTACATTTTGCCGTTTTTCAGGTCAAATATAGACAATTTCAACCCGCGCCAGGCCGGTGCTGTGAGATTCCGCGCCGGGCCGGGGGGGGGGCGTGTGTCTGAACACCCCCCCCCTTCTAACTCGGCTCTTAAGCCATGTAGCGACACGCGGTAAGCGGCAATCGAAAGAAAGTCCAAAATAAGGACGAAAACCCATGGTCATTTTTTTGGTCAGGTCAAAGGTCAGGTCACCAGAGGTCCCCAAAGGTAAAATGTTGACTGTTTCAACATTTTGGAAACTGCCAACGGCTATCTCGGGAACCGATAGAGCTACAGCGCCGAGGAAAAGCGCATTCGATAGCCCTTTTACAGAACTTTCTGAGAAATGTACTCAGATTTGACCTCAGGTCAACGGTTTAGCCTCCAGAGGGCAAAAACTCTAAAAATAGCTGTTTTTACGAAAAGTGTTTTTCGACGATAACTTTTGACTAAAAAAGCAAGGATATTTCTATCGCCAGAATCGTGTTCCTCTCGCCGAGACGCGTCGAATGAACTATAATTTGACCTTGAAAGGTCAACTTCAAAATTTGACCTCAGGTCAAGGTCATGACCTGACCGGAAAAGGTCATGTTGCATATCAGTCGATGCGTCTCGGCAAGACAAACACAATGAGGTCAACCCCAGCGTTCTATCTTTTTCCAATCGAGAGTTATTGGCAAAAAACTGTTTGTAGCCTCAAATGACCTCGGATGACCTTTCTAGAGGCTATCAGCAAAAACGACACCTTGCTCGTCACTGGTCGTCCAAATCACTGTGATTCTGAAATATTTGGACTGTTCCTATGCGTACACACGGATCTGGAGCCATTTTCGTTTTTCTCCATTGACTTATAATGGAAAGGTCACACCACTGACCTGACCTTAGGTCACGCATATAAAAAATCTGAGATATACAAATTCTAGGCACCCATACCATCATGCAATCCACTAAGTTTAAAACCTCTCTGACAAACAATGCAGGCTGGACATGATTGCAAACTTTTTTAGGCTTGGTCAGTTAACTTGACCTGGTGACCTGACCTGACTTGACCTGGGGTCAAAAATTTCACACATTGTCCAAAATTGATGTACCAAATGCTACCCCAAGCGGCCCGCGGTTTTTTATTCACACGCAAAAAACGCGACAGGGTGGTAACATATGCCCCCCCCCCCACTGGGGCGAAGGTTAATTAACCCGCGCCCCGTAGGGGAGGGCCGAAACGGCCCCCCCTGTCCTTTTCGGTCGATATCTCCTAAACCGCTTCAGATATCGCCACCAAACTTTCAGGACCCCTCCGGGCATCAATTTTACACATTGTGACCAAAAATTTTTCCAGAGGCTATGATAGGTTGGCCACAAATGACGTCAGAATGACGTCATGTTCTGTCATTTTCGACCGAAAAAAAGACCTTCGCGAGAAGACCTGTCAGACCTACAGTTTTGAAGATACAGAAAAATGATCAAGACATAAAAGGTGTAAAATTGACAGGGCTACAAAACTACAATCTCGGATTTTTGAAATTTTAGTGTTTTGAACCCCAAAAATCAAAAAAACTTTTTTTTTGACATATTAGCCAAAAAATCCAAAAAGTTTTTTGAGTTTCAAAAAAACCAGAATAAATGTGATAGTACCTACCGTCTTCTATCTACATACCGAATTTCAGATCGATACCTCGTTTTTTGGCCAAGTTATAGCGAAAAACTGTTCAAAATTGATGACGTCAAATTTTCAAACTCAATTTTTGGCAGTTCTAGACCTCGTAGAGCAAAACAAAGACCACCATTAGACTCCCCGTGACGAGCTGCATCGAATCGATACCCATTTTATGCAAAAATATCAACTTTGAAATTTGACCTTATTTGACCTGACCTTGACCTGACCTTCACCAAAACGTGACCTAGGCTGGCCCCAAAGGCTGTCTAACCCACATAATCGCATTTGTCATGTAAAATGGACCATAAAACATGTATCACACGACACTTTCATATTGTGACTCCGGTGACCTGACCTCGCTGTGACCTGACCTGGTATCAGTGACCTCAGATAGCAAAGTATGTGTTTGACGAACAATGTACCATCGATGGTTCTCAATAAATTACCAATTAACTCGATTTCACAACACATTTCTTGAAATGCCTGTGAACGGTGAAAATCTGACCTTTGACCTGACCTGTGACGTCATCGGTTTGACCTAGGTCAATGAAATTTGGTCACAAGGTAGTTCCCGGGTGGGGCTATCGAACGCCGTTTGAATTTTGAAAATCGGCCGGTAACTTTCCGAGATCTTAGGGGGGGGGGGGGCAAAACGCCCCCCCCCCCCTACGGGTGGTAGGGTCCGCCGGTAGCCCTACGGGGCGCGGGTTAACATGCGCACCGACTTACTCTGCGCCAACTTAGTACCAACGGGGGGCGGATGACCGCCCCCCTGAGATCTCGAGAACGAAGCAAGATAGCGACAAGCGGTAAACGGCATCGGATACGCACGGACAAGGTTTACAATTTTTCATTTTTTTCGTGAATTACAATTTTTCTACATTTTTTTCGTGAAAGGTCACACCACTGACCTGACCTTAGGTCACAGATATCAAAATTCCGAGATATACAAATTGTAGCTACTAATGGCCTGCGATTCTGGCCATCCTGCGATTTTCAAAGGCCTCCGACATCTACTGTAGGCATGGGTGAAACTTTGACATCACCAATGGGGTCCCAAACGTCATAGGGGGCCTCCATTTAGTGGGGGCCTCCAAGCAATTAGGGGCCTCCAATTGCGGAAGCGGTAATTTACGAACCACGCCAGGGCCTCCTCTAAGAAATTTTCACTGGGGGACCGGAGGCTCAGAAGCCAAGCCTAGGGTATCCCCAAATCCAGTTTTATCATCGGATTTAGGCCACTTATTTTTCGTCACAGCCCGGATGCCATGATTTTTGTCAATATTAATAAAGAAATGGTACTTCACCTGACCCATACTGGTGGATTCAGGCCAGCAGGGTGACATTGTATGTAAATATGCCCGTGGCGTCCGAAATCGATGAAAATTTCTGGCATTTTCACTTTCGACGATAAAACAAAATGCCTTTATTATAGAAAAAAGAATTTAATGGCACAGTATTGCGCAAGGAATCTAACCTATACCCCAGAAAGTGTGCGGCTTAATCCTCGCCCGCACCTGGGGGGGGGGGGGTGCCACCCCCAAGTTAGTTTTCCTGCTCTACACTGAACATTTTTAAAGCTAGAAACCCGATTTTTGGATAGCTGCTTTTCTATCTTTTCTCAGCGTCACTTTGAAAATTTCAAGTTTCTGTGGCTTTTGGGTTTGGAAATATGACCTTGTTCTTCAGGTCATGTCATTACCTAAATGAGGAATACCCAACATCTTGCGTTCAGTGTTGGCTATGGGCCTTGTGAGCTTTTGACACCTTGATTTCCGCTTTTTTTTGCCAGTCTTACCTCCCACCTATCATTGAACATGTTGTTCTGCGATGTACAGATGTCAGGGTCAGGGTTAAGGTCAACCTAGGTCATCTAAAATTATTTTCGTTAAGTTTCTTTGACTGCATGTTTAGTAAAAGCTTCTCAGTTCATGATCTCATGTAATAAGGACACACAACCCAATCTGTGCAGTGTGCACACATCAGTACATACACAGACATACACAGACATACAAACACATATCATTGACCTTGACGTAACTTGACGTGAGATGACCACAGCCAGCAAATTAGTCGGATAGTGTGACAAAGAGCTGTTCTAGCTGGCTTGGCACCAATACGGCAGTGTCATCGGTATATGATGGGTTGGCCCGCTGCTTGTGTAGGTATTTTATTCGACATCACCACAATTTATTCAAACAAGATTTTAAGCTTCGCGGTCAAGAGCAACAGATTCTTTGGGAAGAGACGAATCCAATGATACCAAATTTAACCTCATCAGGTCAGTAATTGACTTTCCAGGTCAGGTCAAACTAAAGAATGTTGCTGTTTGAGGTCACCGTTGCCCGTTGGAATATCACGTGCGCTGCTCATCATATACCGATGACGCTGCCGTATTGTGGTGCCAAGCCAGCTAGAACCTCTTTGTCACACTATCCGACTAGGCTGTGGTCATTTCAGGTCAAGTTAGGTCAAGGTCAATGATATGTGTTTGTATGTCTGTGTGTGTCTGTTTGTATACTGATGTGTCCCTATAGCATGAGATCATGAACTGAGAAGCTTTTACAGTCAAAGAAACTTCACGAAAGTCAACTCAGCTTGCCTAAAACGCAATATTTTTAGATGACCTAGGTTGACCTTGATCCTGGCATCTCTACATCATCAAACAACATGTTCCATGATAGGTGGGAGGTGAGACTGGCAAAAAAGGCCGAAATCAAGGTGTCAAACGCTCACAAGACCCATAGCCAACGCAGGATATTGGGCATTTGTCATTTGGGTTATGACATCACCTGAAGAATAAAGTCATATCTCCGAAACCAAAAACCACAGAAACTTGAAATTTTTAGTGGACGCTAAGAAAGGATAGAGAAGCAGATATACGAAACATTCGGCTTCTAGCAATCAAAATGTTGAGTGCAGAGCAGAAAAAACTACCTGGAGGGAGGGAGTGGCAACCACTGCCCCCCCCCCCCCATGTGCGGGCGAGGATTAAATAATTTGAATATCAGGAAAACAATTTATTCAAACAGGCATTCCAACAGAGTACCGCTTTTTTATAGGTGCCCTCCGATTTGTGTAGCCTCTAAGTTGCCCAGGGGGCCTCTTATTTGTAGGTATAGTACAGAGAACCTCCTACTTCGACTACTTGCACAGAGAGCCTCCTTTTTGTACATACAGCTAAGCTTCTACAGGCCGAGCGCCGGCCTCCTATTTGCACGTACAGAGAGCCTCCTACTGTTACAGAGTCTATTTGTCTAGGGGGCCTCCTATTTGTCCAAGCGGCCTCCAATTCGTCTAGGGGGGCTCCTATTTGTCCAGGAGGCCTCCTGTTTGTCCAGAAGGTCCCCTATTAATCCAGGGGGCTTCTATTTTCCAGGGGGCCTCCTCTTTATCCAGGGGGCCTCCTACATGTCCCGCGCCCTGGTGGGGGGGGGCTATTTTTTGCCCCCCCTCCAGACTTTTCGATATATCTCCAGAACCACTGCGCCGATCGTCACCAAACTTTCAGTACCCTCCCGGACATCAATTTTACACATTGTGACCAAAAATTTTTCCAAAGGCTATGATAGGTTGGCCGGAAATGACGTCAGAGTGACGTCATGTTCTGCCGTTTTCGACCCAAAAAAGGGTTTCGCGGGAAGAGCTGTCAGGCCTATAGCTTTGCAAATACAGAAAAATGATACAGACATAAAAGCTGTAAAATAGACAGGGCTACAAAACTGTTATCTCGGATTTTTGAAATTTTTGGATTTTGACCCCCAAAAATCAAAAAATAGATTTTTTGAATATAATAGCCAAAAAATCCAAAAAGTTTTTTGAATTTCGAAAAAACCGGAATATATGTGATAGTCCCTACCGCCTTCTATCTACATACCAAATTTGAGATCGATACCTCTTTTTTTGGCCAAGTTATAGCGAAAAAACTGTTCAAAATTGATGACGTCAAATTTTCAAACTCGATTTTCAGCAATTCTAGACCTCGTAGCGCAAAACAAAGACCACCATTAGACTCCCCTTGACGAGCTGCATCGAATCAATACCCATTTTATGCAAAAATATCAACTTTGAAATTTGACCTTTTTTGACCTGACCTTGACCTGACCTCCACCAGAAAGTGACCTAAACCGTACCTGATGGTCTTATAACCAACACCATTGAGTTGGAAATGAAAAACTGGCCATAAAACATGCATCGCATAACCTTAGTAAAGTTGGGTTCATGTGGTGACCCTTGGTGACCTTTGGTGACCTGACCTGTGACCTGACCTGGTATGACCAGTGACCTCTAACAGCAACATATCTACTAGGCAACTGACGCCCTATCGCTGATTCCCGACAAAATGCGTTTTCCTCGGTGTTATAGCGCATTCCCTAGAAGACCCGTGAACGGTGAAACATTTCATCTTTGACCTGACCTGTGACGTCATCGGTGACCCCGAGGTCAATAAAATTTGGTTTCCCTCGACAAATTTGACAGGCCTTTCGAACGCCGTTTGAATTTTTCGGATCCGTCCAGTAGTTTCGGAGATACGAGGGGGGCAAAAAATAGCCCCCCCCCCCCACCAGGTCGCGTTATAAACAGACCCCACCAGGGCGCGGGATGTTCAGGGGCCTCCTAATTATCCAGGGTTTTTTATTCTACCAGGGGTCTCTTATTTGTGCAGGGGCCTCCTATTTGCCCGGGGGTCTCCTACTTGTCCAGGGGCCTCCTTTTTTGAAGGGCGTCCTTTTTGTTAAGGGAGCCTTCTATTTGTCCAGGGGGCCTCCTATTCGTACAGAGGACCTCTAGCTCCTACTTGTCCATGGGGCCTCCTACAGGGTGTTTCACTAAAAATGTCAAAAAGTAAAAGGTCATAATGCACATAATAACAATGTTTTCTAAGGAAATTTGCATATCATTTCATCCGCAATTGTTGGACATTTGAATATATAAAAACGATATCACCGTCACTCAAACCTATTCCACACATCTGCCCCTTCTTTTGATGCACCGTTTCGGCACGTGTCCGGAGGTGCCTCACAGCCCGTTTTCATCTTCAGCGTCCAGACTGTCGGCAAAGCCTTGAATTGTGCTCTTCAGCTCCCGAAGTGATGCGACTTGAGTCTTCCTCAGCTCTGCGAGAGCTACTGAGTCACTGACCAAACCAGAGGCTTAGCGGTGACAGATCGGGGCTTCGCGCTGGCCAGGGGCGGGCGGCAAGGCAGCTGATTATTCGGCCCAGGAGCTTCTGGTCCAGTCAGTTCCTGGTGGCTACAGCCGTTACAGTGGTTGATTTTAATAACTTGTAAGGCCCTGGCTATTTCTGATGTTGGAATTAGCTTCTTGTTATCTTCAAAGGCCCTCAAAAAGACCCTGACCTTCTCAACGGTTTTCGCCGAGAGGTGGGGGCAACCCCGCCTTTTTTGGACTGGAACCGGCATCGAAGGAACCCTTTTAAACCTCTCAACAAGCCCTTTGAAACTTTTATAATCTGGAACGTAGCGAGGTGAGAGAGTAAAAAGTTTCCTGAAAAGTCGGCATACGGTTTCAATGTTTCTGATGGCACCAAATGTACATAAGTGTAATTCATCCCTCCTGTTGCGGTGTAAATAACCTGTTCTTGTTCTGCATAAGGAAAAAATGACTAGTAACTTTGGCCTACTGCCCTCGCTCCGTATGAGTGTAAAATATATCTTAAATGGATAAATAATAAATGTCCAAAAATTTGCAACAAAGCCACGTGCGCAGACACGTGATTTGCATATTCTATATATCTTTAATAGGCATTTACTTTTTGACACTTTTAGTGAAACACCCTGTATTTGCTCAAGAGGCCCCCTATTAGTACAGGGGCCTCCTATTTGTTCAGGGGGCCTCCTATTTATCCAAGGGGCCTGCTATTTTTCTAGGGGCCTCCTATTTGCCCAAGAGGCCTCCTATTTGTCCAGCGGGCCTCCTTCTTATTCAGGGGCCTCCTTTTTTTCCATGTGACCTCCTATTGGTTAAAGTAGCCTCCTATTTTCCAAGCGGCCTCCTATTTATCCAGAGGGCTCCTATTTTAGGGGGCTTCCTCTTTATCCAGGGGGCCTCCTATTTATCCAGGGTCCTTCTATTCATAAAGGGGGCCTCCTATTTGTCCAGGGGGTCTCCTAATTGTCCAAGGGGTCTCCTTTTGTGAAAGGGGCCTCCTATTTGTCCAGGGGGCTCATAATTGTCCAGGGGGCCTCCTTTTGTGAAAGGGGCCTCCTTTTGTGAAAGGGGCCTCCGGTTTGTCTAGTTCTAGGGCCTCCTGTTTGTTCATAGGGCCTCCTATTTTTTCCCAGGGGGCCTCCTAGTTGCAGAGGGCCTCCTACTTGCCCATGGGGCCTCCTATTTGTTCAGGGGGCTTTTAGTTTGTACAGAGGGCCTCCTATTTGTCTAGGGCCTCCTATTTGTTCAGGAGGCCTCCTGCTTGTCCAGAGAGCCTCCCTATTTCTCCAGGGGGCCTCCTATTTATCCAGGGGGCCTCCTGTTTTCCGGGGGGCCTCCTACTTGTTCAGGGGGCCTCCTATTTGTCCAGGGGGCCTCCCATTTGTCCAACAGGGCCTCCGATTTGTCCAAAAGACCTCCTTTTTATACAGAAAACCTTCCATATGAACATCGGACCTCCATTTGTAAAGTAGCTGGTGCGTCTCGGGGGCCTCCACTATTGGGGTCCCAAAATGCCAATTGGGGTCCCAAATGTTCGCATTGGGGTCCCACATGGGACCTCAAAAGTATACAAAGTTACACCCATGACTGTAGGTAGCTCTGGCACGGTGACAAAGTTGCAAAAAAGTGACTTGAGGTTGGTTCGTTCAAAGCGACCTGGTGACCTGACCTTAAACGTTAGGAGGTTCAAACTTGCACACCACATGTGTAAAAGTGATTAGAGAATAGTGGTATCAAATTTTGCGGCGCTACGCGTCGCGGTTTTCCCGCTATTTGCGAAAAACCTCAGGGGGCGGATACCCGCCCCCCGTCGGTGCGCGTGTTAAAGGGACTATCCCACCTTCTAAAATGTTGTTAAAACCAGTTAAATTGTGCCCGACTTTATAGATTGGATGACCAGGAACACGGTTCTGGCATTTATTTTTCATTAAACATCTTAGGCTTCCCATATTCCAAACACAAACTTTCAAATATGTGACGTCACAGCCCAAAATCACCTCCTTCCCCAGGCCACATTACTGTCATAAAGCTGATTCTTTTTACTCTGTAGGCACCACAACAAAGTTCAGACCAAGTTTTAAGCGATTTTTCAACGAACAAACCCATTTAAATCAGAATGACTAAACGAGGTGACGTCACACTAACGGTCGCTCCATGTTGAAGATAGGGCCTTGTACAAGGCCCATTTTCAAATGAAGGGAACGAATTTCTTCAACACCAAGAGGCCGCGGGGGTTGCAACCTAGATAGATAGTGGTTTCTGAACCTCGCCGCAAACTTGGCTATCTCAACTCAAACCCCATGTTAAAGGTGGGATAGTCCCTTTAACTTGACCTGGTGACCGGACCTGACATGGCCTGGGGTCAAAAATTTCACACATTGTCCAAAATTTATGTACAAAAGCGTAGCGCCAGCGCCGCGGTTTTTTATTCACACGCGAAAAACGCGACAGGGTGGTAACATATGCCCCCCCCGCCCCACTGGGGCGAAGGTTCACACCTCTTCTACTTTTTGCACTTTGCACGTGCAGCGGGGCTCATTCACGTGCACCAAGGGTATCCAACGTTTGTTAGAAGGGATACAGTTACTCCACAAAAGTTACCGCAAATCAATCGCCCCAGTGGTTACTGAGATATAGGCATCTCAAAATTGTTAGGGGAGAGCGGGGAGAGTTGTATCATGTCCAAGTTGTATCAGGGCGAATTGTGCCAAACTTATCCAATAGATAGCGCTCGTGACACGACCAGCCGACGAGGTTTTCCGGGCGCCATCTTTCCCTGTTCTGTCGTGTGGCTGGGTGTACGCGTCTCGAGGTGAGAGCCGATTTTATGTTTTTTTAATGTCATTCTAAAAAAAAATGAGTTGCAAGAAAATGTGTGTTTTGGGCATTTAGATATGCCCGAATTTAAAAGATCTCCGTAGCGGTGGTGAGGGTAGGTTCTAAGGCTGCGTGAGCGAAAATGGATTTCTCCAGCTGTCCGCTGTTTTTGAGCACGAGGATGTTTTTTTCCAAGATGGTGGCGAGGTACATGTTGTGTCAGAGCCGGGTGGGGTATGTTGTAACATGTATGTATGTATGGGCATGTTGCTTTTGATCGCGAAAGCTAAGCCCTGTCTCGCGTTTGTAGGTAGCTAGTCAATACTCGTTCCATTTCGGCACAATGTGTTAGCTTCTTTGCTCTTAACGGGCCACTTTTGCATCTAGTCTGTTGATGTTTCGTTCGTTTCGATGTTTCGTTCGGATTGCATTGACCTAAGTTTGGTCTGATAAAAGTGAAGCCTTTGAGCATATACATTGTATTAGCCCCATTTAATGTTGTTGTTATGTTCAAAACCAGTAGCAAGCACACTCCCTGAAACGTGAAATACCTAGTGATACAAATTACCCCACCATGTGATACAACTCACCCAAGCCATGGGGCAAGTTGTATCAAAAACATTGTTCTATTCGGCAGACCGTAGAAGAAAAACTGGTAGAGGTAGCGGAAAAGTTACTTTGCACAAAAAAGCAGAAGAATCAAGGAAGGAGATAGTATGGAAATAATGAGTTTATCACGGATAGTTACGAGGTAATGGGTCTCGGAGTAAAAACTGATACAACCCACCCCACTCTCCCCTACTTCAACAGAACGACTTGAACACCCCGACTCTTCACGTGCCACGTGCCACGACGGTCACCTGAATGCATCATGAGCAGTGAATTACGGGGCAGAAAGGATGGGGCTACCAACAAAGAAGACCGCAGGCCAATCGGCCCAGCGGTTGCTGAGACATCAGTCTCAAAATGCTGATTGCAAATCCGTCAGAAAAAAATAAAAGGCCAAAGTGGCCTCTTATTTTTCGCGCCAAAAACGAGTGTCCAATCCAGGTAGTTAATGTTATCTATGCTAAAGCGAATCCCAAACGGCGGCGCCGGTCGTGGTCTTACCTTGTGAATCGGTCTTGTCCTCGGCCAGGTAATATTGCAGCAGCTGCCACCGGTCTGGCCACCGGCTGACGGCAGCGTCATAGGCTGCGCGCAGCCGGTCACCGGACAGCAGCTGCTGCGTCCGCCGGCGCCAGAGGCCGGCCGTGGCGACCACCGTCGGGCCGTCCATCTCTGGTAGATTGACACGGATGCTGTGCTGCAGGTCACGGCCGAGGTCACGCTCTAACTCCTCCCGGCACCACTGATAGGTGTTCAGTGGTCGGAAATTTACCGCCCACCTCTTACACACCCTCCAGTCCAACTCTCGCTGCCAGGATATCTCGCGCGGCGCGCCCTCACTGATGGCCCGCGTCAGCAGCCCCGGCCGCAGCAGCAGCTCGGCCCGGCCCCGCGGTGTGTCCAGCTCGGCGGTCAGGCCGGCCGGCCGCTCCGCCAGCGGCCGATGCAGCTGCCGACCCCACCAGGTGGTCACCCCGCGAGGGTCACCCAGCAGGAGCTCCAAGTCGGACTCGGTGAGGAGCCGGGTGAGCGGCGTCACGTCGACAGTGATAGTGTTACCGACCTGTGGCGTCATCGGCTCGCTGTCCGCAAGGTCCGCTGGGTCGACCACGCTCCACGCCATGAGCAGGTAACACTGCTGCTGGTGTGGAGCCGACATCTGGTGGTGGAGCCACTGGAGCAGGTAAGGGGCCGCGCGGGCCAGGCGGGGGATGGACCAACTCCACCAGAACTGCCAGCAGGGAGCCTTGGGGCGGTACCTGATGCCGAACGACACAGCGAGCCGGATTAACATCCGTGCCAGATGGAGCCGCAGCTGGCGCTCAGACAGCGGCTCCGTCCCGTCCTCCAGCAATGCGCTCAGGTTAAATAGCTTCTCGCAGCAGGCCATCATGAGGAGTGTTGAGTGCTCCCTCACCAGTCGGAGGGAGCCGATGATGGCCTGCCGCTGCTCCGCGGTCAGTTCTGCCGCCACATCGATGTCGGGATAGAAGAAGCAGGGTAGCCATCCTTCGGCGAGGCGCCGCTCCAGCCAGTCCAGGAGCCGGTGGACGCCGTCCGTGACGCCTGTCCACGGTCCACCGTGCGGCTCCTGGGCCAGCCAGAGCGCCGCCGTCTTGATGAAGTACGACTTCAACCCGACGATGGCTAACCCGCTCTCCTTCAGCACGTTTTTCACGGTCTTGAGTGTTTTTACCGCAGCTCGCAGCACGTGCGGGAGCTGACGGACGGCGAGCAGCTCCGCCCGCGACAGCGAGATGCGATATTCTATGTTTTTAGTTTCGCTGTCCCACCGGCCGGTCGGCACCAGGTGCACCCCGAACCGGGGAATCTCGTCCCGCGCCGCCGCCGACGGGAAGTTGGTCTCCCGGGGGGCGCCGGCGGGCCAGTTTGGCTCGGGCCACCACCCACGCACAAACAGGCAGAAGACTAAGTCCACTCCCCCGTCTTTGCGAGCTGATCCTTTGACGTTGATTGCCGGGCCGGTGGAGGTGACCTCATCAGGGTAACCGGCCCGGCAGTAGTCTTCCATGAGCCGACGAACGAAGTCGCCCGGCAGCGCCTCCAGCGGCTCCTCATGGCCGCACCGGTCCGTCCGCACCCAGTGCAGCGTCACAAAGCCGGCGTTGCTGGTAGGCCGGCCCCACAGCTGTGGCGCAGACTGCGGATCGATGTCGGCCGGCTCCACCCTCGGTGTCGTCCAGCGGAAGGGGCCGTCGAACTCCAACATCATGTCAAAGTCTGACGTGCCCCCATCACCGATGATAAAGTCCTCCAACCCCTCAGCGTTACTCCCCGACGCGTTCCAGGAAACCAGCTGGAGCGGCTGACGGGGCTGGCAGTGACGACACCGGACGGTGGCGGCGGCCGCCCTGGTCTCCGTCAACGCCGACAACAGCGGCCTTTTCACCAGACTCCGGACGGCGCTTTCGACCTCCAGAGCGGTATTGTAGGCCTGTCGCACGAGGCCGGGGTTTCCCTTCATATCATGCGCCTCCAGCATAGTGTCGGCGACCAGATGTGCCGCCGACCCGCACCTCGCCACCAGCCGACCCGCATCTCGGTTCAGCTTCTTGTGCACACGCCTCCAATTCTGCTGCATCCTGCGAAAACGAATGGCGTCGAAGATGTTAGACATGTCTACGAGTATTTAGTTGAAATAGTAAGTCACTCGCAAAACACGCACAATACCACTGGCTGTCACAAACGGACTGGCCGGGTGCGGCCGGCACCGCTGCTGATATGCCACCAGAGCCGACGGCCGCCGGCAGCGACAGACGCGCGCAGAGGCGGATCCAGCCGGTCCGTTTGGGGATGGCAAAAGTTTCTGACCCATTCAGCGACCCCAACCAACCGCCACACCGGTGACCAAGCGACTTAACAACGCCACACTACATCTACATGCATTCACTTCAGGGAGTTTCATCTACTATCAGCATACCGACCAAAATCATCAGCGACGATCGGTCAACTCCAAGGTTATGTAAACCAGGTAGAACGCTCCTGACGAAAAAGCGGGGAACAAAATGAATTTAGCACCGAACCGGACTGCTAATCGGAGCCCAATGTCCAGAGCCTCAAGCCCAAACTGCTGGAGCTGTCGGACAAACTCAGCCGCCAAGATCTCGACGTTATGCTCCTGTCCGAAACTTGGCTTCGACCGAGCACACCAAATCGCCTTCTGGTCATCTCCGGCTACTCCATCAGCCGGGTAGACCGACCCGACGGCCGGGGCTACGGCGGTGTCGCCATCATCACCAAAGCTAACAGTACGCCTGTAGCGCTGAAGCCACCAGGCTCGCAGTGCCCTGACAGTCAACTAGAATCGCAGTGGGCGTTGCTAAAATTACAAAAAAAAAAAAAACGCAATCTGATTGTATGCTCGGTGTACCGACCGCCGCGTTATTCCGCGACCGCACTGCGTGCAGATTTTACAGACCTCGAAACCCAAATTCAGCGCGTCCTAATCGACCTCCCAAATGTCCCGTTTGTCATATGCGGCGATCTGAATTGTGACTTGTTAAAGAGCGCTAGCTCTCCCGCTCGTCAACACGTTAGCGAGTTCCTTTCTGACTACTCCCTGGATCAACTCGTAACAACATCAACTTTCGCATCCGGTTCTCTCTTGGACGTGTGTATTGTAAAAAATCGAAAATTTGTGCGTTCTTGTAGCGTAGCCCATTGCCATTTCAGTCCACACAAATTCGTCTATGTGACCGTTGACGTGCCTAAGCAGCGCCTAAAACCATCTATCATCCAATCTAGATCTTTTAAACGATTGGACGCTCACTCTATCAACATAGAGCTGTTGACTGTCGATTGGCAGGAAGTGTATAACTCGACGTCGGTTGGCGACAAGTGGCAGGCCTTTTTAGATAACTTCCTACCTGTCTTCGACGACCACGCCCCCTCAAAAATGTGTTGATAAGAAACCCTACCGCGCCCCCTGTATCTGCCGCTACCCGCCAGATTATGTCCCGGTGTCGCTCCGCGTTACGCCGGCTAGGCCGCGAGTCTCCCGAGTATAAGACGCTTAAAGGGACTATCCCACCTTTAACCCGCGCACCGACGGGGGGGGGGCGGATATCCGCCCCCCCTGAGGTTTTTCGCGGATAGCGGGAAAACTGCGGCGCGTAGCACCGCGAAATTTGGTATGACTATTCTCTCATCAATTTTACACATGGTGTGCAAGTTTGAACCTCCTAACTTTTAAGGTCAGGTCACCAGATCACTTTGAATGACCCAACCTCAAGTCACTTTTTTGCAACTTTGTCACCGTGCCAGAGCTACAGTAGATGTCGGAGGCCTTTGAAAGTCGCAGGATGTTATTAGGTCATTAGTAGCTACAATTTGCATATCTCGGAATTTTGATGTCGGTGACCTAAGGTCAGGTCAATTTCGCGACCTCCCCATTATAAGTCAATGGGGGAAAAATCAACTCCCTGTTTTTACCACTAAAACGGGTCGGAATGGCCCCATATACCATACATGACTTCACATACGATCAACCTTCACTACCTTGAGGTCTGTTTTGCTGTTGGGCAGCTGTAAGGTCATGTGACGTCATCAAAGGTCACCAAAGGTTTTTTGCCAATAACTCCGTACAGGAACAAGATACAGCCGCGCGGATGGTCTCATTGTGTTCAGCTCGTCAAGACGCATCGAATGATATACATGATGACCTCGAGGTCACGTGACCTGAGGTCAACCTTTGACCTTGACCTTTCGAGGTCAACATATATATCATTCGATGCGGATTGACGAGAGGATCACGATGATGCCCTTAGTTTGTTCCTATCTTGACTACTTCGAAAGTTATTCGAGAAAACCCTCTCCATATCTAGCGCCGCCATTTTGACTTTTTCGACCCCTGTGACGTCATCTTTGACCTGAACTGAAAATGACCTTTGTAAAAATTGTAGACCTTGTCCGTGCGTATCCGATGCCGTTTACCGCTTGTCGCTATCTTGCTTCGTTCTCGAGATCTCAGGGGGGGCGGTCATCCGCCCCCCCCCCCCGTCGGTACTAAGTTGGCGCAGACCCCCGTCGGTGCGCGGGTTAACATGGGGTTTGAGTTGAGATAGCCAAGTTTGCGGCGAGGTTCAGAAACCACTATCTATCTAGGTTGCAACCCCCGCGGCCTCTTGGTGTTGAAGAAATTCGTTCCCTTCATTTGAAAATGGGCCTTGCGCAAGGCCCTACCTTCAACATGGAGCGACCGTTAGTGTGACGTCACCTCGTTTAGTCATTCTGATTTAAATGGGTTTGTTCGTTGCAAAATCGCTTAAAACTTGGTCTGAACTTTGTTGTGGTGCCTACAGAGTAAAAAGAATCAGCTTTATGACAGTAATGTGCCCTGGGGAAGGAGGTAATTTTGGGCTGTGACGTCACATATTTGAAAGTTTGTGTTTGGAATATGGGAAGCCTAAGATGTTTAACCCGCGCACCGACGGGGGTCTGCGCCAACTTAGTACCGACGGGGGGGGGGCGGATGACCGCCCCCCCCCCTGAGATCTCGAGAACGAAGCAAGATAGCGACAAGCGGTAAACGGCATCGGATACGCACGGACAAGGTCTACAATTTTTACAAAGGTCATTTTCAGGTCAGGTCAAAGATGACGTCACAGGGGTCGAAAAAGTCAAAATGGCGGCGCTAGATATGGAGAGGGTTTTTCTCGAATAACTTTCGGAGTAGTCAAGATAGGAACAAACTAAGGGCATCATCGTGATCCTCTCGTCGATCCGCATCGAATGATATATATGTTGACCTCGAAAGATCAAGGTCAAAGGTTGACCTCAGGTCACGTGACCTCGAGGTCATCATGTATATCATTCGATGCGTCTTGACGAGCTGAACACAATGAGATCATCCGCGCGGCTGTATCTTGTTCCTGTAAGGAGTTATTGGCAAAAAGCCTTTGGTGACCTTTGATGACGTCACATGACCTTACAGCTGCCCAACAGCAAAACAGACCTCAAGGTAGTGAAGGTTGATCGTATGTGAAGTCATGTATGGTATATGGGGCCATTCCGACCCGTTTTAGTGGTAAAAACAGGGAGTTGATTTTTCCCCCATTGACTTATAATGGGGAGGTCGCGAAATTGACCTGACCTTAGGTCACCGACATCAAAATTCCGAGATAAACAAATTGTAGCTACTAATGACCTAATAACATCCTGCGACTTTCAAAGGCCTCCGACATCTACTGTAGCTCTGGCACGGTGACAAAGTTGCAAAAAAGTGACTTGAGGTTGGGTCATTCAAAGTGACCTGGTGACCTGACCTTAAAAGTTAGGAGGTTCAAACTTGCACACCATGTGTAAAATTGATGAGAGAATAGTCATACCAAATTTCGCGGCGCTACGCGCCACGGTTTTCCCGCTATCCGCGAAAAAACTCAGGGGGGGGCGGATATCCGCCCCCCCGTCGGTGCGCGGGTTAATGAAAAATAAATGCCAGAACCGTGTTCCTGAACCGTGGGGGGGGGGCGGATGACCGCCCCCCCCTGAGATCTCGAGAACGAAGCAAGATAGCGACAAGCAGTAAACGGCATCGGATACGCACGGACAAGGTCTACAATTTTTACCAAGGTCATTTTCAGGTCAGGTCAAAGATGACGTCACAGGGGTCGAAAAAGTCAAAATGGCAGCGCTAGATATGGAGAGAGTTTTTCTCGAATAACTTTCAAATTATTCAAGATATGAAAAAACTAAGGGCAGCATCGTGATCCTCTCGTCAATCCGCATCGAATTATATATATGTTGACCTCGAAAGGTCAAGGTCAAAGGTTTACCTAAGGTCACGTGACCTCGAGGTCATCATGTATATCAATCGCTGCGTCTTGACGAGCTGAACACAATGAGACCATCCGCGCGGCTGTATCTTGTTCCTGTACGGAGTTATTGGCAAAAAAAAAACCTTTGGAGAACTTTGGTGACGTCACATGACCTTACAGCTGCCCAACAGCAAAACAGACCTCAAGGTAGTGAAGGTTGATCGTATATGAAGTCATGTATGGTGTATGGGGCCATTCCGACACATTTTAGTGGTAAAACAGGGAGTTGATTTTCCCCTATTGACTTATAATGGGGAGGTCGAGAAATTGACCTGACCTTAGGTCATCGATATCAAAATTCCGAGATAAACGAATTGTAGCTACTAATCACTTAATAGCATCCTGCGGCTTTCAAAGGCCTCCAACATCTTCTGTAGCTCTGGCACGGTGACAAAGTTGCAAAAAAGTGAGATGAGGTTGGGCCATTCAAAGTGACCGGATGACCTGACCTTAAAAGTAAGGAGGTTCAAACTTGCACACCATGTGTAAAATTGATGAGAGAATAGTCGTCCCAAATTTCGCGGCGCTACGCGCCGCGGTTTTTCCGCTATTTGCGAAAAACCTCAGGGGTGGCGGATATCCGCCCCCCGTCGGTGCGCGTGTTAAAAACTTGCTTCCAAACCATTGGCGACATTATTTTGCACATCATAAACACCTCCATCACCCGTTCCGACATACCAACCTAACTCCTGGAAACACTATCGTCCAACCCATCTTCAAGTCTGGCAACCCATCTGACCCCAGCAATTTCAGACCGATCTCCCTAGTTCCCGTTATCATGAAAATCATCGAGCGTGTGCATCCATCGGCAGCCCTATCACAACCTCTCCCAAACCACCTTCTTTCGTCTACCCAGCACGGATTCCGCCCTCGGCACTCCACTGAGACTGCACTGCTGTCAGTCACAGATAGCATCCTTGCCGCCACCGATAGGGGTGAGATCTCAATGCTGTGCCTCATAGATCTCAGCAAATGTTTCGACGTCATCAATCATGAACTCCTAGTAAAAACAAAAAAACTTGAAATGCACGGCATTGAGACCTCCTGGTTTTCCGCTTATCTCCATGGTCACACGCAGAGCGTGTCCCTGAAAGATAAAACCGGCCGTAAGATGACCCCCGATCGCTCCCAAACACCGTGGGCGTTTTCCAGGGATCGGCGCTGGGCCCCCTGCTTTTCACAATATTCTCGAATGACCTTTCATTCTTTGCTGGAGATGCCACCGACTATCAGTACGCCGACGACACACAGATATTGGTGAGTAGGGTGTGTCGACAGAGGGGTTTTTCTCACAGATTTGCGTTAGACAAGGATATAAATTGGCGCGAGCATGCCAAAACACTAGCCCTGCAGTTGGTTTTGCGTAAAAATGCGATTTGACGGGGCTCGGGCAGGTCAAAGTTACAGCGAAAAAGTCGCAGTCGACGGTGCTGCCACCTACATTGCCAATAACGGGCACTATCATATCGTGATAATTGGGGTAGTTTCAAATGAGAAATGACTTCTATTTTTGTTCATACTGCTTAAGAAGAAATAAAACAATTCGGAAACATACATTTTTCCCAAATATCGCGTTCCATTTTTTCCTGTTGAGTTGTTAGGAAAGTGGTAAATTTCAAGGTTGACGGCTAAAAAACGAAACAGGAGGAACAGAGCAGGAATCACCAAGACGTGTGCCGCGCCGATGCTGTAGATAAGGGGTGAGCAACAGAACCAGCATACCTAACGATTTTGATTAGTGATAGATATTTTTCTCTAAATGTAAGACTATAAGTAACTCAGGCAAGCCTTCTAATACCTATCGGTATCGACAGGGTTGCGGTAAAAGGTACAATCGATGGCACATTACAATTATTCTGAGTTGGGTAACAACATTCTTCAGATACCTACCATCAACAACCTCACTATCTCCTATATGGGAGCTATATCATCTGATTCCAGCGCCCTGAAAACAAACAGGTTATCACCAAAAATCTCTGTATTAGCGCCTACCGACATATGCTGAATGACGCTATCAATACCCCACATTTGTAAAAGGTGATTCGCCACACAGCCCGCCGGCGTCTGAGGGGTTGAATCAGTGAGCCAGATTGCCAGCGACTCATCACTGAACTACCGGGCGTAACAAAACGGACGATGGGACATGACTCAGAGATCACCACAGACGCGACGGTAAGCCGCCAACAGCTCCTCTGATGTATGCTTTAAGGATGTTGGCCAAAATTTAAGATCGATGTTATCTAGTGCTAATATTTGGGTTTTTTGGTTTTTCTAATCCCCTCTATTTCGCGTATTGCTTGAAGAAAAAGCTAGAGGGTTTCTTTTCACCGATGTCAAGTGATTTTAGTTCAAAAGATTGGTGGTGCTGCTACTGGCAACATTATTGGCGCAATATAACCGTTCTTTAGTCACCGTGTCAATAATATTGACACAGTCAATGACCACCGACTCTCACTGAATGTGTCTTCCTGTTCCGCAGGAAGCTGAGCTGTGACTGACTGCCGGCCATTGCGTGTCATCAGTTCGGCCAGTAGCGGCGGAATACCTTCAATTAAGGGGGGCACTGCCGACTTTTGGTCCCATTCTTTCCATGCAACGCCCATAGGGCTAATGTTAAAATGCCAAAATCAAAGGGGGAACGGTGCCGCGGTGCCCTCCCCGTTCCGCCGCCTATGAGTTCGGCTTGACAAGGGAACTGCGAGGTGGCAGATAGCGATATCACGTATCTGAACGAGGGTTCCGCACGAGCTCAGATGGCCTTCGGTTACATTTGTCGTTGCGTCTGTGATGATCTCTGAGTCATGTCGCATCGTCCGTTTTGTTATGCCCGGTAGTTCAGCGGTGAGTCGCTGGCAATCTGGCTCACTGATTCAACCCCTCAGACAGGGGCCCGGGAACGATTTTCAAGTTGGGGGGCGAGCCTAAAATACCTGACATGATGCATATGAAACAGTGGCGTAGCTAGGGGTCTAAGGGGACACGTACCCCCCCCCCCCCCCCATCGGGTTCAAAGGGACCTTCGGGTCCGAGGGGCCCTGCGGCGCCATTTGACCGCTGAAGGTCAAACCGCTGACGCCCCATGGGGCTCGTTAGAGCACCTCATGGGCCCTAAATAGCCACACTAAGATCTCCATAAGGGCCCACGCCGGCTTCTGAGCGCCTCTTGCGCCTTTTCAGGGCACCTCGGTGGTCTCCAAAGGCCCGTTACTGGCCTCTGAGAGTCCTTACCGGCCTATGAGGGGCCAGTTCTAGGGGCATTTCCCGCAGGTGTGATGGTCCCACACTTATTTTTCTGAGGGCCCCATAACGGCAACTATGGGGCCCTCATTGGCGCCTATGAGGGCCCACACCGGTGTCTGAGGGTTTCACACCTCCAACTCTGAGTGCCTACACCAGTGCCTATTAAAATTAAGCCCTGTATCGGCGGCTCTGAGGACCCAACCAACACCTGTGCATCTGAAGGCCACCCACTGGTGACTTTTGAGGGTCCCACATCGGTGAGTCTGAGGGCCCCACCGGCGTCTGACAGTACCATGCCGGTCTCTAAGGACCCCACAGGACTTCTTCTGGCGGCCTAAGGACCCCTTGCCGGTCACTGAGACCGCCTGCCGGCTTGTAGAGAGTTCGCGTCAGCAGCTCTAAAGCCCCCACACCCGTCTGTAACGGCTCCACACCAGCGTCTATGAGGGCCCACAGCAACGCCTGTAAGGACCCTCATCGGCGCCTCTGAGAGAATCACACTAGCACCTCTGAGCGCCCACACCGGCACCTGCATGACGGCCCCACACCGGTACCTCTAAAGGCCCCTTACCGGCGGCTCTGAGCGCCCTATGCCGGTGATTCTGAGGGTGCTGCCGATAACCGAAGGCACCACATAAGCCCTTAGTGTCGCTGAGCTTTAATCCCATACCGGCCCTCTAATGTATCCCGTGCATCCCATCCCATACCGAGGGCGCCACGTCAGTGCACTCATTGCCCCACACCCCTCCCTCACACCCGGAGCGGGTAAACTGCGTTATACCTAACCTATAGCAACGATTTTACCACCGTTGTACGTTATGCATTTCTCAAAGTTGACTGAAAATGGTCCAGTATAAAACTGGCCTGCCAAGCTTATGGCCAAGGTCAGGCCCAAATCAAAGCGGGATGACAATAGCAGATGTTGTCAAATCGATACTTTATCAGCAGAAACCATTTGAAGTGGTCAGGTAAAGGCTACGTGCTCTGTGATTGGAAGGAAAATGATTGTTCTGCCAAAATGACACGTGGGACGAAAGACAATGTTTAGGTAAGCGAGATAACGAGAGATCAGCGGTAAAAATTAAGGAAAAACGTGAGGAAAGCTCGCGCGAATACTCAGCCTGTCAGACGCCACTGTGCACTGTAGAAAAGCTATATTTAGCGTAGATATATCGAGATGTGAAACAACTGTGTAACGAGAGCCGGAATAACAACGGAGCGAAAGCGACAGTGCCAGAAACACAAACTATTTTAGATAAAAGATAGAAACGGGCTTACAGAAAACAACGAAATAATTACGCCAATTAAAGCACAATAAACTTATTTTAGAACGCAAGTAACATTATATAATCTTAAGACAATAGCGAAGATAATACGATTTAAATATAATACTAAAAACGAGATCAGAAGGTACTTGAAAAGGAAACAGTATTTGCGCACACGCGACAAAACAATAGCGCACTTGGGCGGAGACGCCGCAACTAAATAATGTGCCGGTGGGCTGCGCGGCACCACACATTCAGATGGCAAGGAAAATGCCGCGTGTTGATGTTTAGATGTATAAAGGAAACAAGAAGGAAAAAAGTCCGGAAAAGGGAGGAAAGACCTTTTCTCGCTGCCTCAATGTTGAGGGGGCGCCGCCCCCTCGGCTCCCAAGTTGGGGGGGGGGGGACAAGCGCCCCCGCTGCCCCCCCCCCTGTTCCCGGGTCTATGCGGTCTCAGACGCCGGCGGGCTGTGTGGCGAATCACCTTTTACAAATGCGGGGTATTGATAGCGTCATTCAGCATATGTCGGTAGGCGCTAATACAGAGATTTTTGGTGATAACCTGTTTGTTTTCAGGGCGCTGGAATCAGATGATATAGCTCCCATATAGGAGATAGTGAGGTTGTTGATGGTAGGTATCTGAAGAATGTTGTTACCCAACTCAGAATAATTGTAATGTGCCATCGATTGTACCTTTTACCGCAACCCTGTCGATACCGATAGGTATTAGAAGGCTTGCCTGAGTTACTTATAGTCTTACATTTAGAGAAAAATATCTATCACTAATCAAAATCGTTAGGTATGCTGGTTCTGTTGCTCACCCCTTATCTACAGCATCGGCGCGGCACACGTCTTGGTGATTCCTGCTCTGTTCCTCCTGTTTCGTTTTTTAGCCGTCAACCTTGAAATTTACCACTTTCCTAACAACTCAACAGGAAAAAATGGAACGCGATATTTGGGAAAAATGTATGTTTCCGAATTGTTTTATTTCTTCTTAAGCAGTATGAACAAAAATAGAAGTCATTTCTCATTTGAAACTACCCCAATTATCACGATATGATAGTGCCCGTTATTGGCAATGTAGGTGGCAGCACCGTCGACTGCGACTTTTTCGCTGTAACTTTGACCTGCCCGAGCCCCGTCAAATCGCATTTTTACGCAAAACCAACTGCAGGGCTAGTGTTTTGGCATGCTCGCGCCAATTTATATCTTTGTCTAACGCGAATCTGCGACTATCGACACACCCTAGAGCGGCCCACGCGACGACATCAGGGGCCTCATCTCGCGCATGGAGGCATCATTCGCGTCACTTAACCCTCGCCCATGTAGGGGGGGGGGGGGGTGGTGCAACCCCCCCTGAGGTTTTTCTTAGCTACACGCCGAACCGTTTCAGATAGCCTGCTCAAATTTTCAGTACCCTTTGGGGCATCCTTTGCGCAACTTTTGGTAAAAAACTTTTGTCAAGGTCATGTCAGGTCACGGAGTTATGAAGTCATAAAGGGAACAACCTCCGGCCAGATTTACGCTAAATTGGAGATTGCCTCACAATGGTATAAATGCCGACTGACCTGACACACTGATGGATTGTTTTAGAATCATAACTGGCTGATTTGACATTGGCACAATGTCCGTTGACCTTTTCAAGGTTACTAAAGGTCAAGGTCAGGTCAGTGACCTCGGTTGACCTGTAATGACTTCTTGCACTTGTAGGTATGCCTTTTCGGGGTATTTTGATGCCCTGAATTCGAATTTGCTATCCATTTCAGGCATCGTCAGTTGTTTCTTGTAGCTCATTTTGGGTCAGGGTCAGGTCAGTGACGTCACACGCCTGACGTGACCCAATGCACAAATGACCTTGCAGACTTCCGATGCTCCCAACGCATCATTTTTAGAGGTATGACATCGAAATACACACCAAACGATAGAGAATTGATCAAGGATCACGATAGTGAAGGTTTCAAGTCGATATCTCTTACCGTTTTGCCGCAATCGGCGCGGAAATCTGAAAAAGTTAAATTTTTCCGAAAATTTGACCTTTGACCGGTCATAAGTAGGTCAAATGTTGACCTAGGACCAAAAAATATACCACCAATCGCGAGATCTCGTTGAGAGCAATCCGTTGGTCTTTTCCGCTAAGCTCTACGACGCTCCGTTTTCAAACGCCAGGGGGGGGGGTCGCACCAACCCCCCCCCCCTGCATGGGCGAAGGTGGCAAAACACCGTTTACGGGCGAGGGTTAACGCCTGGTTCTGCCCACACGCCCTGAGAGTCAACGCTTCTAAAACTCAACTCATAGTATTCTGTAGTCAACAAAATCCACGTAAACTGCCTCGCTTCAAAATTTCATTCCGTGACGCTGAGCTCCAGCCGTGTGCTCAGGTGGGAAACCTGGGCGTTGTATTCGACGGCGCACTCACCTGGGAGGCACACGTAGCCGAGCTGAGCCGTCGTTGCAAGGGCGCACTGATCGGCCTCTCCCACGCACGACACTGTCTCCCAGACGGCATCCTCAAAACGATCGTAACAGCACTTGTCATCTCGCGCGTCTGCCTCACTGTCTACGGAAATGGCTCCCGGAAAAACTTTGACCGGCTCCAAAAAATTATGAACTTCGCAGCACGGGTCATCTTCGGCCGCCGTAAATAGAATTCGGCCACGTGTCTGGCCTCCGCGACTCGCATGGATGGATACATCCGAAAGCTATGGCCGATATTCAAACCCTCATCATCATCATCATCATCATTTATTTCGTTTGGAAATCCATATTCACGGCTATTCTGTTCAAGTGTCAATCATCATGTATTACATCAACAGACACTCCACACATGGTTGTGGCTATTCTGTGCCTTAACCCGCGCCCTGCTGGGGGGGGGGGGGTGTTTGAACACCCCCCTTTGTGGTTTTTCGCGAATATCTCAAAAACGGCGGCGCTCCGCGCCGCCGTTTTTGGTACACCTTATCATACATCAATTCTACACATGTTGTGAAAATTTCAGACCAAGGTCATTCAAGGTCAGGTCACCAGGTCACTTGAAGTGACCTCACCTCATAAAAAGTTCCAATGTCTGTCATAGCTACACCGAGTGACCGATCGCTTTGAAACTTTCAGCGATTGCTAAGTGCAATAACATGTACAAAATGTATATCTCAGAATTTTGATGTCGATGACCTAAGGTCAGGTCAATTTTGCGACCTCCCCATTATAAGTCAATGGGAGAAAATTGAAATGCGCCTCTTTTGGACGAAAGACATTATAAACACTCCCAAACACCGAATTACAAGTGGTTTAGACACACTGAACATGAAAATGGTGTCCGTGACCCTTGTTTATGTCCTGAGGTCATCTTAGGTCACGAATGGTATCTAACAGTTTTTCGCAAATAACTTTTGATAGAGGCATGCTAGAGCGATGAAAACGCCTTAGATGTGTTCAGCTCGACGATACGGATCGACTGATATGCAACATGACCCTTTCCGGTCAGGTCATGACCTTGACCTGAGGTCAAATTTTCAAGTTGACCTTTCAAGGTCAAGTTATAGTTCATTCGATGCGTCTTGACGAGAGGAACACGATGCCGGTAAAAGTAAGCTCGTACAAGGCTTGGGTCAAAAGTTATTGCAGAAAAACTGTTTCCGAAAAAATCGGCTATTTTTGCAGTTTTTGCCCCCTGCAGGCAAAACCGTTGACGTTAGGTCAAATCTGAGAGAATTACTCAGAAAGGGCGTTAATAGGGCTATCGAATGCGCTTTTCCGCGGCGCTGTAGCTCTATTGGTTCCCGAGTTATGCGTTGGTTTCTTGGAAATTTTCGACATTCGACCTGGAAATCGGCGAAATTTTGCCTTCAATGACCCCTGGTGACCTGACCTTTGACCTGACCAAAAAATTGACCGAAGTGATTTCGTCATTATTTTTTACGCTCTTTCGAACGCCGCCTTCCGCGTATCGCTACGTGGCCCAGGAGCCGAGTTACAAGGGGGGGGATGTTCAAACACCCCCCCAGCAGGGCGTGGAAATCCAGGACCCCCAGCCGGGCGCGGGTTAAGTAAGATAGATAAAACAAAGTGTCAATGAGGTGGGAGGGATGTCACGCAACATGTATGTTGCAGGCACTTTAGAAAATCAGTCATTTTGTAAAATGCCTAGGCATTTTACAAAAAGACGGCTGTTTGAAAAATGACTGAACGCAACCAGGCTTTTTCAAAATGGCTAGCCATTTTACAAAATGACTAGGCATTTTGCAAAATGCCTGACCAGCATGGAACGTAGATCCCACTACAGATACTATGGCCAACAGTTTTTGGACGTCTTCCTATACCCTATAGGTAAGTGTTCAGCCTGTAGCTGATCGATTTGAAGCTCTGTGATGACGACAATGCTGAGTAACGACCAGGTTGACGCACGGACGCTCACTCACAGCCCACGCATCAACAAAGAAGCCCAGTGTGGACCACCCCTCCCCTCCTCAGTTGACTGGACAGCGCTCATTGGCTCTAAGGAACTTCAACAAGTCTACCCTAGGCCTAGTCCACGCAATTGTTTACAGTATTATTGTTTAGGTTTTCTTCCTAACTTTTCTTTGGAATAAAAAAGCTCTCTGATCACAATGAATATTAAAGCAATAATTAACAAAACACGATTAATTTTGTTCTGTGGCAACAGCTTTGAGTACCTACTTGCACGGTCCCAGTTAAAAATATCAAGCTCCACATCGGGAGAATCATCAGGTCGCTTGGCGTAGGACGAGAGCGTTGGTTTCAAAAGACACTAACGCCTAAGTGTGTGGTATCGAATCCTCGCGACCTCTAATAGTTTTACAGATACAGGCCGGCATAGGGCCAGTCGTTTGTTGACGCTCCAGATCGATCATTTTAAATCCAGCAGCGTCGCTGACGTGGGGGTTGGAAATGTCGCGGGCCTGCACTTCTCATAATAGAGGTAGGTATGGACTTCCCACTGCTGGACTCCTCTGGTCATAATGTTGGACTCCTCGGTCCAGCTACACGCTACCAAAACGTATATAATTAGGTACTCGTATCTACAACACGCTGCTCAGTCATTTTGTAAAATGGCTAGGTATTTTGCAAAATGCCTAGGCATTTTGCAAAATGACTGGAGAGTCAGTCATTTTGTAAAATGCCTAGGCTTTTTGCAAAAAGCCTGGAGAATCAGGCATTTTGCAAAATGCCTAGGCATTTTACAAAATGACTGATTTTCTAAAGTGCCTGCAACATGTACACAGCATACATACACGCACACACCGCTCATGCACACACGGTCGTAAAAGCTACTGCAGTACCAGCGACTTGGCAGCGCGCTTAAAGCAGACGGGCCCAGAGCTCGGGTCTCGATTGGTAGGCGGTTGAGAAGCGTCACAGCTCGGTAACTAAAAGATCGCTGTCCGGTCACGGTTCGGAAAGCCGGCGGCCGAAGACGCCCGTCCTGTCTAGTTGGCCGGTCACAATTGCGCGCGTCGGAAAAGCACAGGAAGAGTGAGGCCAGTTCGGACGGCTCTCCACTGACAAGTATCTTGTGAGCTGCAGTCAAGGTATACAAATCATGCATTTGCCGCGGCACCATAAAACACAACTGATTTCGCGCTCGAGAGATGTGATCAGATTTCCTAAGACCGGTCACTACACGCGCTGCAAAATTGACAACCTTGAGCATCCGAGCATCGTTCGCCGCGGATCCGTTCCCGTAAACTGTGATGCAGTAAGATACTCGCGAAAGCACCAAACTCTGAACTATTGAGAGCAGAGCCCTCTGCGGGAGGAAATATCTCAGGTGACGGAGACCGATCAGGATGCCGATGCACTTGTGAACGATATCGGTCACGTGTGCTTACCAAGTCAGATGTTTGTCAAAAATAACGCCGAGATTTTTAGCAGTGCGGCTCTCCTGAACGGTCTCCCCACCGATCCGTACGCTGACAGGAGGGAGGTGGCGGGTGTTCTGTCTGGTACCAAGGAGAAGGAGTTCAGTTTTGGAAGCGTTGAGTTTCAGACCATGAGCATGGAACCATGAAGACAGGGATGCAAGGATGGTCTCCATGCGTTGGATGAGGGATGGGAGATTGGATTTGACGTCGGATATTAGGATTTGGGTATCGTCAGCGTACTGGATCACATGGGCGTCCGGCGCGTGCAGACTGAGGTCATTAGCGAAGATGGTGAACAGGAGAGGACCGAGGACGGATCCCTGGAACACTCCAATGGTGTTAGGAAGGGGCTTTGAAACCACTCTACGACCGGAAGGACTGGACATAGAGACTGACTGAGAATGACCGGAAAGGTAAGCGGAAAACCAAGTGGGATCTATGTTGTACAGTTCTAGCTTGGAAAGGAGTAGATGATGTGGGATGACATCAAAACATTTGCTAAGGTCCAGGAGACATAGGAGTGAGATATGACCATGATCCATGTTGGAAAGGATACGGTTTGTGACAGATAGTAGAGCGGTTTCAGTGGAATGACGAGGACGGAAGCCGTGCTGGGATGAGGATAGGAGGTGATTGTGATAAAATGCATATATTGTGATAAATACATATAGGGGAAGCCGGGGGAAACCCGGGCGCGGGGGAAGCCCGGCCACCCCGTTTGCGGCTAAATTATTCATAATAAAATGCTTAAGTGCTTGTCCTTTCAGCGTCTGAGGTAACGCCAGCGTAAAAGTTAACGCTAACAAAAATTGTATATTGTTAAAGTTATAGAGCAAAAATGATATTTTAAGGGTTTTTAGCTAAAAACTGAGATATGTTGCATTGTTAATGTTACACACATACAACCCTAATATTTATACGAATGTTATGAAAGGATCGTTTAAGTGTTTGTAGTGAGGGGTGATGAAGCAGGCTGGCTTAAGTATGACATTTTTTCCAAACATCGCTGTTCTAAAATAAAATTAGCATATTGGGGTAACCCCGGGCGAGTGGGCGAGCTTACCCCCAACCGAGAGCTACGCTACTAAACCACTGTTTTCCATGAGATGATATGTACTTAGTACTGGTTTACACTTATCCCAAAGATAAATTTCGAAAATAAACATGTCATCATAGACAAAACCTCTTCGGCCTGTCGCTCTATTCCAGTGCCTATATCTATCAAGTTTGGTTTAAGGGTGATTGCTTGCCTGGGTTTTATTGTAAAATATGGGAGATATCCGCTCCATTTTAACAGTTTTAACCCTATTCCTGGCGGGCTCCGCCGGGACAAGAAACTGGCGGGGGGGGGGGGCGATTCGGCCCCCCCCTTCAGATCTCATAAACTACACATCGCAGCGACAAACGGCGAACGGCGTTTGATAGGTCGTTTAAAGATCTACAACTTTCACATAAAACATTTTCAGGTCAGGTCAATATTGAGGTCACCAGAGGTCATCAACGATAAAATGTTTTGGAATTAGTTACCTATATAACTTTTAAACTAAGAAACATAGAGACATAAAACCAGTACATTTTTTGTTGCTCTCACCGAGGCGATGCGAAATAAGTATGTGATGACCTTCACAGGTCAATTTGAAATTTGACCTGAGGTCAAGGTCAGGTCATTCATCAATGAGGTTGTGGGGTATGGTCATGCTGCATACCAAACGACGCGCCTTGACCAGACGAGCAGTTTGGTACCACTTACAAGTCTTTAGCACCATCATGTCGTGATTTATTGACAGAAAAACGATTTATGACGTCACATGACCTCAGATGACCTTTGCCGGTGCCCCTGTCAATTAGATTAGCGGCACCAGGATCATCACCGATGAGATAATCTTCCATAATACTGAAAGAACTCGATCTGGCAGCGATTTGGGGCACCAGAGCCACCCACTTTCTTTTCTTTCGGCAACAAAACGCGTAACACACTACACACACGATTGAGAGTGGGCATGACGACTCTCAAGGCACACCTGTTCAATATACAACACCTCAACACACCCAGCCCAGTATGTGCTTGCGGTTATCATGATGAGAACACAACTCACTTCATACTCTGGTGCCAACTTTACCATACACAAAGAGTAAAACTTATAAATGCAGTTCGAATCATCACTCCAAATTTTGACAATTTCTCAGCAAAATTAAAACTTGATACCCTTCTCTTTGCAAAAGACTTAAACAAGCATCAAGGCACACAAATCACCCATCACCTCCAGAATTTATTGTAGAGACAAATCGGTTTACCAATACAACATAACTGTTTAGTTAGTGCATTTAAGTACCATTGATATTAA
This sequence comes from Amphibalanus amphitrite, assembly GCF_019059575.1. Classification (NCBI taxonomy): domain Eukaryota; kingdom Metazoa; phylum Arthropoda; class Thecostraca; order Balanomorpha; family Balanidae; genus Amphibalanus; species Amphibalanus amphitrite. The sequence continues at coordinate 1,407,592 of NW_024881537.1, read as the reverse complement.
TGCAACACACTGCTTACATAACACTACATTACATTACAAAACACAAAACATGACACTATGACGCAAGCTGGCCCGATTGGAGTCGTCCGGCGCCTGGGGCCGGGTACTGTCTGCTTTTTTGGCTCGGCGGGTTTCGGGCGGGGTCGACGCTTTCTGATACTTTGGTTTGGTCATGTGTTCTTTGTTTAACACGCGCAGTGGAAGGGTTGCGAGTACTACGCCCAGTGGAAGGGGGGGCGGATGTCGCCCCCCCCTAAGATCTCAGCTCCCACTGGAGCTAGAAAGACGAAATTTGGAGGGTAGGTGGGGGCCATGGAAAACTCTGTTGTGTGTGAATTTCATGACCCTAGGTCAATATCTTCAAGGTCAAATGAGGTCAAATGTGGTCAAATTTGCCATATTAGCGACTTTTTTGCGTTTACACGCCGATAACTCAAAAAGTTACCGGCCGATTTTTTAAAATCTTTCACTATACGAAAGAGCAAACATTTGTGAGTATTTATGGTGAATTTCTAGATAATCCAACGATAAATATGGCAGTTAGAAGCACTGGCGGATCCAGGGGGGGGCATTAGGGGCATATGCCCCCCCCGACAGGAGCCTGGGGAGGGCATTCAGTACAAGTATGCCCCCCCCCGTTCAGACTTACACTTCTTACGCCTATAACGAGGAACTAAATAAAAATGGATTAGAAATCCTTCCTAGTAACTACTTTTGTGATCAGAGTCGTTTTAGTAGCCTCAATTTAGTTGTCATTGCTTTATTTTGTAAGTATGTTGCTTCTTAGTTCTTACCACAGGGGAGTCATGCCGCTTCAACACTTTTGACCGTATTGTCTAACGATGGCACTCATATTGCGCAAACCAGGTATCGGCCGCCGCCTATGCTTGAGAATAGGGACGGTTAGAATATGATTTACCTTTATCAGTATGGCCGCAGCCAGTGCAGCGTAACCGGGGGGGGGGGGGGCACAAGGGGCGCGTGCCGCCTCATTAGATGCATGGTGCCCTATGGGCCCGAGAGGCCCTGCAGTGCCAATTGGCCGCTCAGGGTCCAAGCATGCCTTATTTCGACTGAGATAAGACCCGCAGGACTCGTGAGAGCACCTCACGGAGTCACGGCCTCCTGAGTCGCCACACATCACACATCTCCATAAGGGCCCCACTCCGGCTTCTGAGGGCCCTGTGCTGACCTCTGAGTGACCTTGCTGACCCATTAAGCGTCAGCTCAGCTTTAATTAGGGTCCTGACCCATACCCGCATGGAACGGCTCCACACCAGTGCCTCTGAGGGCCCATAACGGCGCCTGTGAGGGTCTCACACTGGCGCCTTTGAGGGCCCAACACCGCCAATCTGAGGGACTAACACCAATATTTCTTAAGGCCCTACATCGGCGGCCGCTCTGAGGGCCCCACACTGGCGCCTCTGAAGGTCTTACACAGGCGCATCTGACGGCTACCTACCTGCAACTCTGTGGGCCCCACACTGGTGACTCTGAGGGCTCCCACGCCTGAGAGTACCACGCCGGTCTCCTGGATCCCACAGGGCTCCTGAAGGCCTCTGCTGGCCCTTGCTGGTCTCTTGAAGACCCCTTGCCCCCATGCATGTGTCTCTGAGGAGTGAGGACTCCCACAACGATGCCTTTGAAAGTCTTCACCGGCGACTGAGAGGGCACCACACAGACACGTCTGAGGGCCCTACACCGCCACCTCTGACACACCAGTGTCTCCTGAGGTCCCACATAGGCGACTCTGAGGGTCCCACACTGGCGCCTCTGGGGCCCCACACCAATGCCTCTGTCAGTCAGCCACCGGTAACACCGGTGACTCTGAGGGCCCCACCGGCGTCTGAGAGTACCATGCCGATCTCTAAGGACTCCACAGGGCTCCTGAAGATACTGCCGGCCCTCACTTGCCGGCCTGTGAAGGCCCATTGTTGGCATCATACGGCCCGTTACCGGCCTCTGAGGGCCCTTTGTCGGTCTCTGAGAGGTCCTACTGGGTTATTAAGCATTCGCATTTCGCACCAACCACTCCAAGGGCCCCACACACAGCCATCTGTGAATGGTGTGGGCTTAGCGCCACACCAGTGTCTGAGGCACCACAACGGCGTCCATGTGAGGGCCTCACACCAGCACCTTAGAGGGCCCACACCGGCTCCTTTGTGGTTCCTGCACCAGTGCCTCTGAGGGCTCCACACCACTGCCTCTGGGGAACCCACACCGATACCTTTGATGGTCCCACGCCAGTACCTCTTAAGGTTCCACACCGGCGACCCTGGGTCGGCTCTTTACCTACACCAGTCATTCTGAGGGCCCCACCGGCCCCACCAATTTTCGTCGATTTCTGGCGCTGCCCGGGTGTTTGTCCCAAAAGCCTCCTCCTCCTGGATCTGCCAATGGGGGTCAGGTGTCCTACCATTTTTTTTTTAGAAAAAAAAACTCGTGTCAGGGCTATGACGAAAAATAAGTGGCCTAAATCCGATGAGAAAACAGGATTTGGGGGTACCCTAGGTTTGGCTCCGTGACCTGGTATGCCCCCCCCCGCGCTGACACCCTGGATCCGCCAGTGGTTAGAAGCCTGCGAAGGGTAAGATGTCGCCGGCTGAAGCGGCATCGGCCGACGCGGGAAACGCGGCAATCACAATTTTGTGTTTACACACTCATAACTCAAGTTGTTACCGGTCGATTTTCAAAATTCTTTGACCATATGATTGCCTGTACATTTCTCAGTCTTCTCACCGAATTTGACGCGAATCTAATATAATCAGCGGTAAGGAGCGCGATGTAAAGACGGAACCGTCCCGCCCCGGCACAGTCTACAATTCAGGCGGCGCGTAACGGCTAGCGCCGGCCGCCGCGCCGCCGCGCCGCCGCGGCGGCAGGATGTTTGACTTTACACCGCTATTACTAGAAAAGTTGTGAACCGATTTTCTTACTTCTTGCACGAGAAGATCCGCAGTTCGATTCTGGACAGGTAGCCGAAATTTCACATTGATATTATGCTTGCGGCGCGAGTTATTGGCGAAAAACAGGAGGGGTGGGCGAAATCCGCCCCCCCCCCTTCCACTGCGCGTGTTAACTTAATTGGAGAGGCGCCTTTGATTTAAGCTTTTTGCTTTTGCGCCAATCCTCTATTGTTTTGTTCGTTGTTCTTGTTTACATATGATAAAATACAATGAACTGAACTGAACTGAACTGAACTGGGTGGTTTTGACTCATTTACACGAAGCAGGAGGCGTTTCAATATTTTCCCATAGGCTTGCAATGTAAAGGTCACGAGTCTGGCCTGACCTCAGGTCACAGATATGAAAATTCTGAGATATACAAATTGCACATACTGGTACCCTAACTAAAGCCTGAAGAGAAGAAATTGATCGGTCAAAAACTCTAGCTCTGGCGTGATTGCAAACTTTTCTGAGGTAGGGTCACCAAACCGCCTCTGGTGACCTGACCTGAGGTCAGATCAACTCAAAATTTTCAGAAATGTTGCGTAAAAGCCTTTTAGAAAAAGTCAGAAAATTTGAGCTTCCTAGCTCAAAGCGTTTGGGAGATATAACAAAAAACCCCAGGGGGGGGGGCTCCTGAGGCACCCCCCCCCTGCCAGGAATAGGGTTAAGTTACCCTCCATCAGCTTAGATCAATAAGTGACTAAGTTTATGTTTGCATGCTACATGAACAGTCATGTCACTTGAGGTTTACTAGGGTCAAACTACGTTTTTGCAGATAACGCGACAGACAATGAAGGTAGAGCTTCAAAAATGGTGTCGTCTTGTTCTTCATCAGCCGAGTCGAATGATATGCAATAGCCGTTTTCACGACGGAACTTTCGCAGAGGAACCTATTTGATCTGAGAAGTACCTACCCTTTGAAGCCTTACCATCCCTCCAACTGAAATATTTTATGTTCAAAATAATTTTAGAAGTTTAAATCCGGGCAGCCATTATGTGCCCTCAAATCACTTATTTATTTACAAACACAGCAATTTTCGGTTCTAGAAGCCCACCTTTCGACTATGAGGTATCAAATCAGCGTGGCAACTTGCTCCCTCTTTGGTCCCTCGGGTATCTAATTCCGGAATTCCTAAAAACAAGGAAAGTATATATCGAGTTCTCTTTTGTACCTATTCAGTTATGTTTTAATGGTGATTAAAATATGGCAAATTTTTTAATTACATTTCATATAAGAAAACACGCAAAACAATGAAACAAAAATAACTACGGCAGATAATTACATTCAGGTATCTAATTCCGACCAATCAGCACCTCAGTAGGATATGACGTCATACAAGAATGGTGTTGTAGGCCGTTTGCAGTCCCGGCCGGTAGGTCACGTGACCGCTGGGGCCTCGGGTCACGCAGCGGCCGGGAGTCGGACGCGGGACGTGGTCGCGGGCGGACGCGCGGGGCATCATGCTTTGATTTGTTTGCTTTGTCAACTTAACCCGCGTCCTGCTGGGGGGGGGGGGGTTGAACACCCCCCTTGTGGTTTTTCGCGAATTTCTCAAAAACGGCGGCGCTCCGCGCCGCCGTTTTTGGTACACCTTATCATACATAAATTCTACACATGTTGTGAAAATTTCAGACCAAGGTCATTCAAGGTCAGGTCACCAGGTCACTTGAAGTGACCTCACCTCATAAAAACTTTCAATGTCTGTCATAGCTACACCGAGTGACCGATTGCTTTGAAACTTTCAGCGATTGCTAAGAGCAATAGCATGTACAAAATGTATATCTCAGAATTTTGATATCGATGACCTAAGGTCAGGTCAATTTTGCGACCTCCCCATTATAAGGCAATGGGAGAAAATTGAAATGCGCCTCTTTTGGACGAAAGACATTATAAACACTCCCAAACACTGAATTACAAGTGGTTTAGACACACTGAACATGAAAATGGTGTCCGTGACCCCTGTTTATGCCCTGATGTCATCTTAGGTCACGAATGGTATCTAACAGTTTTTCGCAAATAACTTTTGATAGAGGCATGCTAGAGCGATGAAAACGCCTTAGATGTGTTCAGCTCGACGATACGGATCGACTGATATGCAAGATGACCCTTTCTGGTCAGGTCATGACCTTGACCTGAGGTCAAATTTTCAAGTTGACCTTTCAAGGTCAAGTTATAATTCATTCGATGCGTCTTGACGAGAGGAACACGATGCCGGTAAAAGTAAGCTAGTACAAGGCTTGGGTCAAAAGTTATTGCAGAAAAACTGTTTCCGAAAAAAATCGGCTATTTTTGCAGTTTTTGCCCCCTGCAGGCAAAACCGTTGACGTTAGGTCAAATCTGAGAGAATTACTCAGAAAGGGCGTTAATAGGGCTATCGAATGCGCTTTTCTGCGGTGCTGTAGCTCTTTTGGTTCCCGAGTTATGCGTTGGCATCTTGGAAATTGTCGACATTCGACCTGGAAATCGGCGAAATTTTGCCTTCAATGACCTCTGGTGACCTGACCTTTGACCTGAGCAAAAAATTGACCGAAGTGATTTCCTCATTATGTTTTACGCTCTTTCGAATGCCGCCTTCTGCGTATCGCTACGTGGCCCAGGAGCCGAGTTAGAAGGGGGTGTTCAAACACCCCCCCCCAGCAGGGCGTGGAAATCCAGGACCCCCAGCCGGGCGCGGGTTAATGTAACTTACGATAGCATACGTGTGAAACCCAAACACTGCTCAGTGCCCTTAGAAATTGAGTTTTGGAAAGCTCAAGTCCCTATAGCTCCTCAGGTCGGCAACAGTTGAAGCCTCATCTGAACCCATCTGAAAAAGCGAGGGTAAGGAACCTTGTGTTGCTTTTTCTTTTACCGTCATAATTATCTCAAACCATCGCAGTTTTGAGTTGCCACATTGTCTGGTTCACTACATTCGTGTAGAACTTGGGTGAAGGCTGGTGGCTCAAAGAAAGGTGAAGATATTTCTTTAAGTGCCTAATCCGTGAAATATCCCGGCTTTACAAATCTACACTTTTTGTTTTCTCCATGATACATTTGTTGAAATTGTTAAAATTTAATCTACATTTGTTAAAATCGGGGCTTTGGTTTTGTGTCTACTAGATCAGAAAGTTTACATTAGTTTTGTTTAAAACCTGGTGGCTGAAGAAAAGTGATTTTGCTAAAATGATTTTCGGAAATTTGTTGCTTTCCAAATCAAATAACTTATACCTATATTTCATTCAAATTAGGAGGCATTATTACTGTTTTTTGTAACATGAACTGAGTTTGGGTACAGTGCTCCGGAAACGTTGTGGAACTTTAAGCTAGCTAGAGCAGTTTCCAAAAAAATTGTGTAGATAGTTGACGTGGCTTGTTGACAACTGTTTTGATGTTTCTAAAAAAAGTGAAAAATATTTTCCTGCATTAAGCAGACAAGGCATGCTATTCTCATAAGCTATTGAATGTGTGTGCGTGTGTGTGTGTTTTTTTTAGCTGTCAATTGTAACTTCAGTTACTTCACTTTAGAACATATTGCCCAGAATGCGTCACTGATCATATCATATCATATGTAGCAAATACATAAATGAGAATAGTGTGTCATGAATATTTGTGCATGCTTCTGGATCATCTGTAATTACATCAAAGGTTCGGCTCAAGAGTGTCCTGCCGACCAGCTTATGCCCAACCCTTTCTGTCCGCAGAACGTCTTCCGTCGCCTGCGACTCCCGCACGCCGTTTGCGCCCCGTCCGTCCGTACCGGTCTTCGCGCTGCGAGCCGCGCTGCTGGAGTTCGCGGCAGCGTCGTGGAGCTCCCATCGGGACGGCGTGTGATGCCCGCGTCGAGCTTATAAGCCGTGAGCTTCGATTGGCGGCTCACGCGGTCACCAGCTGTATGTACAGCCTCGGCCCCGACGACCTCGCTAATGGCCGAGACCGGCATACCCCCGGCATGGGTCCGCTGTCCGGCGCAGCGCTGGCCGCCCGCATGTTACGTTTGGCTGCATCGCTGCCCAGCGGGAGCGCGCTCCACGCTGCGGTAGAGGTACACGTTGCGACCCGACTGAGGACCGCAACCGGATGGTGAGACGTCGGCCTCTGCGCCCTGGCCGGGGCAGGCGTGACCGACGTCACAGGGGAGGAACGCCCAAACAAGACCAGCCCACCGTCGGAACAGCATGGAAATATCATGTTCTGCCTGGACGTCGGACCCGGCGGCCGCAGAGCACCTGCACACGTGCGGAGAGGGGCGCTGGAGGCTACTCTGGAGCTTCTGCCATCCCGCGGCGCGGCTGCTGGCAACACCTGACAACGGCGGCGATGGAGGCGGTTGGGAACAGCTGCAGCAATGGTGATGGTGGTGATGGCGACATGGCGGTTTGGGACTTAATCTCAGCGCGGCCGCCGCCCAGGCGCCGCTGCGCCCGGCTGCTCAGCCACCTACCGGATGGCGGGGTGGCCCTTACGGCTCTCACGCCCGTTCGGTCTGTGGCCACGTTCTGGGGTGGCGGTCGCGGGGTTAGCGGCGTTGGACTTCGTCCTTTATCCACACTGCACCGTACCATCTGGACGGATGGATCTGCCAAGAAAGATGACATCCAAGGTGGCTATGAGGCGATCACAAAGCTTCACCAAGAGCTTCTCCTTCATGGGGCCGGCCGGCCGTTAAGTCGCAACACAGGCTGCCGAGTGCCAACAGCTGCGTGCTCTGGCGCCGACGCGTTGTGGGCCGCGCTGCTGACGCCCAAGCTGCGATATCAACCATCTATGAATAAGTGGCAGCGGTGGCGGCTTGTCTGTTGTTAACGTGTCTTTGCAGACGTTGTGAATAGCCCGCGTTGGAATCGCATGGTTTGCAACACCACGCAAGTTAACCCTCGCCCATGTAGGGGGGGGGGTTGGTGCAACCCCCCCCCCCCTGAGGCTTTTCGGAAATAGTGCAAAAACGGCGCCGCCAAATTTTGGGTACCTTATGGGGCAAACCTTGCGCATCTTTTGCTAAAAAAAAAATTGACCGGGTCATGTCAGGTCACGGAGTTATGACGTCACAAAGGGAACAGCCTCCGGCCAGATTTTCACAAACTGAGTGCCAACGCCCGAGGTTTCCTGCCGGTGGTACGAACATCGGTTGATGGATCGTGATGAAACTTCCCATCCATGTTGGGGCAAGTATTGGCTATCATATGGTATAAGAAACTTGACCGGGTCAGGTCAGGTCAGGGAGCTATGACGTCACAAGAGGAACAGCGTCCGGTACTATTTTTGAAAAGCGCCCGAACCACTATTTTGCTAATTCTTGTCACCTCAATGGGAATATGCAGCAATATTAGCTTCTATAGGGAGCAAATGAACCTCCCAAATCCAAAAATACAATCAGATTTCAAAAATTTAAATTTTGATTTTTTCGAATTTCTGCCGCCGACTGTGACCTTGCCGACTTCCGGCGCTCCCAAGGCGCCATTTTTAGAGCTAGGGAAACGAAATACATACCAAACGATAGAGAATTGAACAAGGAACACGATAGTGAAGGCCACCGTTTGGCCGCAATCGCCGCCGAAAGTTGAAAAAGGTCTATTTTTCCGAAAATATGACCTTTGACCGGTCAAAAGTAGGTCAAATATTGACCTAGGACCAAAAAATATACCACCAATCGCGAGATCTCGGCGAGAGCAATCCGTTGGTCTTTTCCGCTAAGCTCTACGACGCTCCGTTTTCAAACGCCAAGGGGGGGTCGCACCAACCCTTCCCCCCCTGCATGGGCGAAGGTGGCAGATCGCCGTTTACGGGCGGGGGTTAAAATGGGCTTCCTTGATGAACCTACTTTTTAAGCATTGTAGCCTTTGTAATTTTGGATGTTTTGCCGTAGGTATTATTTATTTTCTACATATATACTATAGGCACTCACGTGCTTTAAATCGCGCAATGCAATTGAACCATGGTAAAGACAATGAAAAATGAACTGAGAGCTGACATGCCCCATGCTTTGTGTGTGTGTGTGTGTTTTTTTTTTTTTGGCGAGTCGATAAAAGTGGTTTTGGACACTGGATAAGTTTTTAGGGGTGTGTTGAGGGGGATGTAATTTCACAGACCTTTTGTCAGATTCACTAATGCAGTAGGTCTGTGCGGTATTTAGTTATCGGAGCATTCTTTGAAAGTCGTGAATAGGGCCACTGAGTACCTATAGCCGTGATATTCCCCCACAAAAAAACTTCTTTTGAATAACCGGGGATAGGTACATGAGCCGAGTAAATGCTATTACGAACGCCTATCACAATACTGAGCGAATAGGAAAATCAATAGATGGAGAATTGTGCCGCGTTACGGGTGCTCGGGCGCAGCCAATCCACCGTTACCCCAGCGGTGACCTTGACCCGCATCGTCTGTCTCGGCTCCAAAGCCAAACCGGCGTGGAATTGGGAGCGCTCGAGCACTCATGGTCCAACGCAATTCTCCACATAAATCCATTCCTGATACACATTTGCTTGCTCATAGTCATGTAACCCCGGTAAATTCACCCAACTTTCATATTGGTCGCTCCATAGACAGATGGCCACAGAGATCAACTTAAAAGGCCATTGTTGCATTCATTTAGTGGAGATCATTAACCCTATTAGTGGCAGGCTCCTGGCTACCCCTATTAGTGGCAGGGGGGGGGGGCTGTTTACGCCCCCCCTTGATATCTCGAGATCTAATGGGCTGATTTTCAAAATTCAAACGGCATTCGATTTCGCTGAACGTGATCTACATTTCTAAAAAATAAACATTGAAAAATGTCAATAGGGGGATAGAGGGGGTAAAAACGGGCAAAATGCAGATACATTTTAGACTGTTTAGCACGGCCAGGTTTCTGAACCAATCTTAACCCGCGCCCCGTAGGGCTACCGGCGGACCCTACCACCCGTAGGGGGGGGGCGCTTCGGCCCCCCCCCCTAAGATCTTGGAAAGTTACCGGCCGATTTTCAAAATTCAAACGGCGTTCGATAGCCCCACCCGGGAACTACCTTGTGACCAAATTTCATTGACCTAGGTCAAACCGATGACGTCAAAGGTCAGGTCAAAGGTCAGATTTTCACCGTTCACAGGCATTTCAAGAAATGTGTTGTGAAATCGAGTAAATTGGTAATTTATTGAAAACCATCGATGGTACATTGTTCGTCAAACACATACTTTGCTATCTGAGGTCACTGATACCAGGTCAGGTCACAGTGAGGTCAGGTCACCGGGGGACATTATGAAAGTGTCGTGTGATACATGTTTTATGGTCTATTTTACATGACAAATGCGATTATGTGGGTTAGGTAGCCTTTGGGGCCAGCCTAGGTCACGTTTTGGTGAAGGTCAGGTCAAGGTCAGGTCAAATTAGGTCAAATTTCAAAGTTGATATTTTTGCATAAAATGGGTATCGATTCGATGCAGCTCGTCACGGGGAGTCCAATGGTGGTCTTTGTTTTGCTCTACGAGGTCTAGAATTGCCAAAAATTGAGTTTGAAAATTTGACGTCATCATTTTTGAACAGTTTTTTTTTCGCTAAAACTTGGCCAAAAAACGAGGTATCGATCTGAAATTTGGTATGTAGATAGAAGACGGTAGGTACTATCACATATATTCCGGTTTTTTTCGAAAATCAAAAAACTTTTTGGATTTTTCGGCTTATATATCCAAAAAATGCATTTTTGATTTTTGGGGGTCAAAACTCAAAAATTTCAAAAATCTGAGATAGCAGTTTTGTAGCCCTGTTAATTCTACACCTTTTGTGTCTTGATCATTTTTCTGTATCTTCAAAGCTGTAGGCCTGACAGGTCTTCTCGCGAAGGTCTTTTTTCGGTCGAAAATGACAGAACATGACGTCATTCTGACGTCATTTGTGGCCAACCTATCATAGCCTCTGGAAAATTTTTGGTCACAATGTGTAAAATCGATGCCCGGAGGGGTCCTGAAAGTTTGGTGGCGATATCTCCAGCCGTTTAGGAGATACCGACCGAAAAGGACAGGGGGGGGCCGTTTCGGCCCCCCTACGGGGCGCGGGTTAACGCAACTTTTGCCGATCGATAGAGAATGAACCAGGAATTCACATGGATCCTAAAAATATGCATTTTCAAAAATCATAGGCGGATACAGATCATTGAGATTGGGGGTACACAAAAAGTATAGTAAATAAGGTTTTTGTTGGTACTGTTTCTAAAAAGGGTGGTAATGATCTTGTTATGTTACAATTTTCTTATGAGAGAACGACTACAATTGTATTGCTCATGCATAGGCGATGTCAGGGCACCTATGTTGGGAGGTAAAACATAACCCCCCTTTTTGGACGCCTGGATCCGCCTATTATAGCAAAAACGTGTCAAAAGAGGATGCACAATAACTTTGTATATGTTATCACATGATACCTTTCATTCACTGTTCGTAAAACTGGTGCAGCATCGTGATCTTCGCCCAAATGACTCGCTTCACGAATAGGACCAAAATTTCAGCATCGTAGCTTCAGCGGTTTTGGAGATATTCCCGAAAAGCCTGAGGGGTGGATGAAAACAACCCCCCCCCCCTGCCACTGTCACGCACATCCAGGGCCAGTGAGTTCCAGCGTGCAACGGCGCGGCACCGGAAGAACCGCCGCGCCTGCTCGGTGCGGGGTTTCGGCAGCTGGAGCAGGTCGCTCTCAGTGGCACGAGTCTCCCTACTAGAGACGTCACTGCGGCGCTCGAGCCGCTCCGAGAGACACCTCGGCGCACTGGTATTGTTCACCAAGTAGTGAACAACACCGCAGTCACTCTCCGCCGCAAGCTCGTCTATCTGGGGCCACCCGAGCTCCTCCAACAGCGAAGTCACGTGAGCTGAGCCGTGAGCGGCGCGCTCCCATAACCACCTGTGTGCAGTGATTAATAACTCGCTGCACGTGGCGACGCTGAACAACGCCACAGCCCGACCAGTCCGACAAACAGTAGCGTGGGGAAGATCAGCATCTCAACGATCAGTTTCTTCACTTCTTTCGGTAAGCATCGCGAAGATTTACACAGTCCTCCTAGTGTGGTGTAGCATCGGCGAATCACCGCTGTCACATGTGACTCAAAGGTCAAGCCAGAGTCGACAATTACACCCAATACCTTAATGCTAGCGGAAGTTTGAATATTGTATGGTGAAAGCAAGTGACACATGAGCTACTGAAACAGTTTTTCTTCGTCTAGGGTTGAGCTGGAATTTGGTACAACGGAGAAGACGTAAAAATATGTTTAAATTATCCCACACTACCCTACCTTCTATAGATTGCCTTGACGGAGTCTCCTCGAGACAGATGAAACGTCCGATCGGTGCGGAGCCCCGTCGCCTTCTGCCTCAGTCCCCCGTCCGGGGTGACCCGAGCAGAGCTAGCTTACTGTCAGGACGGGGGTCCTCTAACCTGCGCGGCAGCTTGCTATTGGCCTGAAGCATTGCTTTATAAGGCGTGCACAGTTGCGATTGGTCGTCATCCCGTCGAATGATCGGGAATTATTCCAGCGATCACGCGTCACGTGGGCATGCATTGCACATCACGCGCTGGTCTCGTGGTGTTAAATAATGCATCCAGCTACTCAACGTTGCAAGGACATGAGACGACACTTAGCAAACAGCACACAGCAGGCGATCCAGGCGTTCTAGCGCTTCAGGGGCCAGATTGTAACATTGGAAAATGTAACTAGGTTCCATGGTTCATAAACCATGACCTAAACCTAAACCATGGTTCATTGTGTAGCCAGATATCCTAGCACGTCAAAATTGATACCATGTTTAGCATTGACCAAGGCATTTTCAAATAATATGCATCCAAGCGGATATCGGCGCCGCTTGGGTCACCAGCCGGACGATCATTGTTCTTATAGCGGGAGCCAATCTTTGTCAACTCAGTGTGTGTGACCCGTAAAATCACAACGAAGCAAAGTTCCGCTATAACCCTAAAACGCTCAAATAAAGGACCATGTGGCTAGAGAGCACATAACTTTTATTAGAATCCACTAGCGGATGCACTTGCAACCAGAACCATGGATGCATTCTGTTAGAGGGTGCAACTGATGTCTTTTTCGTATTCGTGCACGGGTTTCCGAATTTTAATAAGTTCAGTTATAATTCCTGAGAAGTTGTCTATCCCTGTGGGGTTAAGAATACTTATAATAGGCAAATGCGAGAGCTGCGAGTCTGGGAACTAGGAGCCAAGCAGAAATAATTTTGATGTAGTCTGTGAAATACGAGCATATGTGCGCCAACCTGTTTCCCCAGTTATGCAGTTAGCAATGCCGTCCTGTTTTTAAAGAGGCGTTTACGGTGAGGGTTGAACTTTAACCCGCGACCCGTTGGGGGGGGGGGGGCAAAGGGCCCCCTGTGGATTTTCGAAGATAACTCAGAAACCGCTGCGAATTTCGACTTGAAACTTTCAGTAGCTCTTCGGACATCAATTTTACACAACTCCTGAACAAATTAGGTCCCAGGTCATCTCAGGTCACGAGTTATAGAGGTCAAGCTGAGGTCATGATCGGCGATTTTTCGTCGAAAAAGTTGTTCACGGAGGAAAATCGTAGAAAATCATGGTTTCAACTTAGCGACTAAAAAATTGAACCGTAGGTATAAAAATGCATGACAAACAAAATGGCTATCTCGAAATTTCCAAACTATAAAAATCCGAGATCTAGGGATTTTCTAACTCAAAATTTAGATTTCTTGAGATATTTTTTTTCTTTTTAATTTGGGGAAATATTCAAAAACCGGGAACTCTTACTGGCCTTACACATACCAAAAATTAACAAAATAACTCTAAAACTGCCTGAGATATAGCCATTTAAATGACTGAAAAAGTAGCGACTGTTCTTATGACGTCACAACATTTTCGGTATTTGTGCTTGAAATCAGTCAGGAGAAATATTTATGATTCTTATCAACCTCTTGCTGGCTGAATATGATCCTTTACGTGACTAAAGTCACTTTTACGTAAACAATTGTTTTTCGTTGTAAGCCGGTACAATTTGACCTTATTTGACCTTTCTGTGACGTCATAGATCCAAGAAAAATGGTCAAGGAGGTTTTTGTGGATGCATACCGGGTGTCCCAAAAAAAAGTTTACCCAGACCATTCCTTCGCAGTTGTTGGTTTTTAATCTGATTCGAATAAAAATTGGCGTGTAAAAACATGGCAAACACGAAAAACATAATAGCGATCATTCAGGATATAAAACATCTTTGGGAAAACGTTTTGACAAAAGACATCCAATTTGGACACATTTCACAGCCGCTTCTCACAGTCTGTGGTTCAAACGGGACTCGATCATCATCGGACTAAAAATTATATCTATGGATCACATTTCAAAAGCACTTGAAACAAGAATAAATGACCAAAATGATTCCTGCAGGGGCTGAAATGAGTCACACAGCACTAAAAAAATGTCACCAATAAGGTCTCCTCATGGGAAGCTGGTCAGCTTAAAAATCAAATGTCGACTAGACGCCCTGCGTCCGCCTCAGGGCCTCAGTCCATGATATTCCTTAAGAAAGAAATTAAAAAAGGACTACGCCTATTATTCTTTGTTTAGTTGGGCTGGATGGGTAAAGGGTAATCGCTCAAATTGAGGGTCATACGGTAATTTGTTTCCATACGCTTGCATTGGTGCAGTGGACTGATAATCGGGTCTTCAAGGGGTCATGGCCCGCCTGCTACCCCTCACATTAGGACGATAATGTGAGGGACAAAAATCACCCTCACAAAAATCCCTCACCCGCACAAAAATCACGCAGCACTGAAGAACTGCGAAGTCATGACTGAAATTAGCCATATTTCACATTTCACAAGCAATGCAAAGCACCAGGATAGCGTGCATCTTCCCACACCGATGTGGCGCACGGGCTGTTATTTCGAGCACCTCCTCTGAGGAGAGTCGACTGAAGGTGGGAACTATGTTTGGTGTCATTAGTTTTGCCATGTCACGAGGAGTTGAATGGTGTGTCACTCGAGTTTGTCAAATGACCAATGCAGAAGTTATTGGCATTTAGCCGAGTAAACTTTTTATTGGGACGCATGGTATATATATACCTAGGTATGTATATATATATATATATATATATATATATATATATATATATATATATATATATATATATATATATATATATATATATATATATATATATTTATATATATGTAAACTTCTTACCCTCTGTGGAGCCATAACATGTCTTCATAAATACTCGAATATTCACAATTTAACCCTCGCATGTGTAGGGGGGTCGGATGGACCCCCATGGTTTTTCGCGAATAACTCGCGTAAAAAGCGGCCGATCGCGACGAAACTTTCAGTACCTTCGCATTGATCAATTTTACATCTACCCTGAAAATTTCATGACCCTGACCCAAATGACCTCTGACCTGTGACCTCTTTTCCGAGACCATGTTTGGCTGGAATCGCGATTTCGCGTATGTCGGCTCGCACTAGCCGCGTGTTTGCAAGCTTTTCGTGGTTTCAAACGTTCAAACATGTGATTTGATGTTACTCCCGTGTGTGTCAAGGTCACCTGAAGGTCAGGTCAGGTCATTGACCTTTGGTGACCTCGGGTGACCTCGGGTCACTTTTTCGAGTTTTACATGTTTCTAGGCTAGTTTTTGGAGCTGAATTCGAATTTAGCAACCATTTGAACATTTACGAAGTAGTTTTGGTGACTTCGTAACATGTTACGAAGCTGTCAGAGGTGGTTGACACGTACTACGAATACCCGTCACGACGCCTACTGGTTGACCTGACCTGACCTGACCCGACCTGGTCTAAATGCTTCAAGACATCATCTGTGATCAAAACTAACACGATATTCGTGATCAGCACCCCGAAAAACCCCTTAGCAGCCACACTTTACGACTTTCTAACAGGTCCCGATTTTCCCGACTTTGGGTCATTGACCTGACCTGGAAGGTCAACCAATGACCTAGGACCTTAAAATTGGGTATCATCGGCTTCCTCTCGTCACGGGCAGCACGCTCGTTTTTTCCGCGAAGCTCTAGCTCGATCAGGGGCCAAACGGCAAGGGGGGGGGGGTCCAACCGACCCCCCCCCTACACATTAGAAGCTGGCAAACGCCGCACACATGCGAGGGTTAACATGCCATTCCTTACGATTCACCTGTGTTTTCTGATTGGTCGAAAACTCATATTTCATTTTTATGACCGACTTTTCGTCATTGCAAATTAGACTGATTTGACCTTGTTTGACCTCCCTGTGACGTCACAGGTCAAATATCAAGGTCATCGACATCTTATATTGTGCATCCCGATGGGCTCTTTCGATTGCCGTTTGAATTTTCCGATCCGGCTATTGGTTCCAGAGATACGACGGGGGCCCTTTGCCCCCCCCCCCCCCACAGGACGTGGAACCTGCCAGACCTCAACGGGCCGCGGGTTAACCCGGCCGGGCCCGGGGGTAATCCCAACCACCGCAGCCCGGGGGCGTTTTTCGCCCTTCCCTTTATAACTCCGTAAATAAGAGAGCTACGCAAACAAAAGCGATTTCAAACGAAAGTTCCTTACGAGACGATTCCAAAGCACTCAAAATTTTTGAACGCAGGTCAATTTTCAAGGTCAGAGGTCAAGGTCAAAGGCAAAAAACGGCACATGTGTAGTGATCTGAAACTAACATTGGCTGGCCTTGACCCCTGACCCCTTCCTGGGCTCTTCTGAAAGACGCCCTAGAAAGAACAGAGGGAGACAAAAAAAAATTGCTGCGCGCACTCCGTCGCTCGGCGTCCTAACGGAAAAGGCCGCTTGGGCAGCGTTGCCTCGAGTCCAACATAAGTCGTATGTCGGACTTACTTACGTGCAGTTGTGGTAGCCGTTGTGGTTCAGTGCCTGCGCCCACGCTGTGAGTTGCTAAAATACATTCATGGTAGAAATCAACGCTGTTACAATATATCACCCACGTTCTAAAATCCATATATCTGCGCCTGTCGTGTGTGCGCGACATCTGGTGGCACTATGCGACCTGTAGTTCTCCCCGGCGCACCTAGGTGGCACTACCTGTCCCGTGATGAGGCACGAACTGGCGCTGGCGGAGGTGGGAGGTGACTAGGGATGACGCAACTTCCCGCTAATATAATTTGCAAGGTTCCATCGTGAAATGACCATTAGCGTTAAGGTTGCTAAGTGAGTCCGGGCTAAGCTATTAGGTTCGGTGTTTTGGCATTGGCTGGCCTCGACCCCTGACCCCTTCCTGGGCTTTTCTGAAAGACGCCAAAGTTGACCCAAGGAAGGGGTCAGGGGTCGAGGCCAGCCAATGCCAAAACACCGAACGTAATAGCTTAGCCCGGACTCACTTAGCAACCTTAACCCTCGCCCATGTAGGGGGGGTTGGTGCACCCCCCCCCCCTGAGGCTTTTCGGAAATAGTGCAAAAACGGCGGCGCGCAGCGCCGCCAAATTTTAAGTACCTTATGGGGCAAACGTTGCGCATCTTTTGATAAAAAATTTTTGACCGGGTCATGTCAGGTCACGGAGTTATGACGTCACAAAGGGAACAGCCTCCGGCCGGATTTTCACAAACTGAGTGCCAACGCCCGAGGTTTCCTGCCGGTGGTACGGACATCGGTTGATGGATCGTGATGAAACTTCCCATGCATGTTGGGGCAAGTATTGGCTATCATATGGTATAAGAAACTTGACCGGGTCAGGTCAGGTCACGGAGCTATGACGTCACAAGAGGAACAGCGTCCGGTACTATTTTTGAAAAGCGCCCGAACCACTATTTTGCTAATTCTTGTCACCTCAATGGGAATATGCAGCAATATTAGCTTCTATAGGGAGCAAATGGACCTCCCAAATCCAAAAATACAATCAGATTTGAAAAATTTAAATTTTGATTTTTCGAATTTCTGCCGCCGACTGTGACCTTGCCGACTTCCGGCGCTCCCAACGCGCCATTTTTAGAGCTAGGGAAACGAAATACATACCAAACGATAGAAAATTGATCAAGGAACACGATAGTGAAAGTTTCAAGTCGATATCTTTTACGGTTTTGCCGCAATCGCCGCGGAAAGTTGAAAAAGTCTATTTTTTCCGAAAATTTGCCTTTGACCGGTCAAAAGTAGGTCAAATGTTGACCTAGGACCAAAAATATACCACCAATCGCGAGATCTCGGCGAGAGCAATCCGTTGGTCTTTTCCGCTAAGCTCTACGACGCTCCGTTTTCAAACGCCAAGGGGGGGGGGGGGGTCGCACCAACCCCCCCCTGCATGGGCGAAGGTGGCAGATCGCCGTTTACGGGCGAGGGTTAACGCTAAAGACAATTTTGCCATCTGGAGGCTCTAAATGAAGTCTTAGAGGAAAATGAATGCCAGATTCGTGATCAGCGGGTACGAATCCACCATATACGACCGTTCATGTGTCAAAGTCAACCAAAGGTCATTCGAGGTCACCTGAGGTCAACATAAAACTTGACCTTTTCCGAACAAAACATATATATATATATATATATATATATATATATATATATATATATATATATATATATATCCCGCGCCCTGGTGTGGGTCTGAGCCACCTTCGCCCTGGTGGGGGGGGGCCAAAATGACCCCCCCCGTCTAACTCGAAAGCGAAGAGGGCTAGGAAGACGCGGAAAAAAGCAAACGAAAGCCCATAACAAGTACGTTCGAAAGTATTTCAGTCATTTTTTCGCTAAGGTCAATATTGAGGTCGCTAGAGGTCATCATAGGTCAAATTTCAGTGTTTTCGGTGTTGCCGGACATATTCCGCTGTAGCTCGGAAACTAGAAGAGCTAGAGAGCCGCGGAAAAAAGCAATCGATAGCTCTTTTCAAGCTCTTTCGCCAAGGTTCGTCAGATTTGACCTCAGCTCAACGGTTTGGCCCACAGAGGTCATGCAAGGTCAACTTGGCAAATTTCGTTGAAAATGTTTTTAACTATAGCATGCATTCACGAGAAAATAGAGAAACGATTCATGCACCATCGTGCTTGGCTCGTCGAGACGCGTCGAATGATATATAGTTTGACCTCGAAAGGTCATTTTGAAAATTTGACCTCAGGTCAAGGTCATGACCTTACCGAAATAGGTCATGCTGCATATCATTCGATCCGCATTGACGAGACAAACACGATAAACGTCGAACGGAGTCTCTATCTCTATTCAATAACAAGTAAGTGCAGAAAAACCGCTGGTGACCTCTGGTGACCAGGGAGATGACCTAGCGTGACCTCAGCGAGGTCACAAGCAAATGGTTTCACATGGGCTGTGATTTGCTGACCCAAGACACTTCAATAACGAAATATAGGAACAATCACGCCCGATTTAGCTGAAAAACAACTACTTTTCGATTCTCCCATTGACTTATAATGGGGAGCAGCGATGACCTGACCTGACCTTAGGTCACATTTATAAAAAATCCGAGATAGCCATTTTGTAGAGCTGGGTGACATCTTCAAGTACTGTAAATTTTACATCGATCGGATAAAAGCTGTGCCTTTGAGAGAGCTTTGAACTTTTTTAGAGGTGGTGTCAGTTTTGGTGACCTTGTGACCTGACCTGACCTGACCCGAACCCCCCAAAAAAGGACATGATGTAAAAATGTTGAATAAACAGCTATACAAAGTTTCAGGGCGCTAACTCAAGTGGTTTCTGAGTTATCGCTGAAAAACCACAGGGGGGGGCCAAAATGGCCCCCCCCCCCACCAGGGCGAAGGATATATATATATATATATATATATATATATATATATATATATATATATATATCATTCGACGCGACTTGACAAGGCAAATGCGATGGTACCACTGCCGTAGCTCTGGGGCCATTTTTGTTGAAGTTATTTGCGAAAAACTAAAATCACAGCTCCGGGTCGTTGACCTGACCTTTGACCTCAGAGAACCAAAATTATTTTTTTTTAGGTCAAAAGCTACACAACCGTGCTCGTCATTTGTCCTTATCTCTAAAACTCTATTCTTAGCAGCTATTTGAAGTCGGCGTCTGTGACGCCGAAGTTTGCCGTGCAGGGGTCTAGCAAAATCGAGCCTGTGACGTCATCAATGGGGCTAGATCCAAAAATTTTACTTCAGAAGATGTCAAATTGATGGGAGAAAATGTACTGAAAGTTTCGCTTTCCTATCCCTAAGCGTTCGGGAGCAATCGCAACTATTTGCCGGGGGCGGAAAATGCCCCCGGGCCCGCGAGGGTTAACCCGCGCCCCGCTGGGCTATTCAGCCATACGCGCCCTGCTGGGGGGGACAAATTCTGCCCCCCCCCCCTGTCTAACTTCCGAACCGATGGTCGTAGAAAGACGGGGAAAACGGCAATCGAAAGCTCTCAACAAGGCGGATCTTCAGAGCCCAATTTTTTTTTGCTTAAGTAGGTCAGAGGTCAGGTAAAGGTCAGGTCAAGGGTACAAAATGCAAGTTTCTACAGTATCGGCCTTATGCAAGTTTCTACAGTATCGGCCTTGCACCGTAGTGGCCGAAGAATGGACTGAGACTGATTGCCCAAAACGTGTTCTTAGACTACCAAGACAATATTCGTTGCATACAATGTCATTCAAAGGTCAAGGTCAAGGTCAGGTCAAATCAGGTCAGGTCACCAAAAACAAAATATAGAAAAGGGCATGTGCGACACATGTTTTATGAGTCATTTTACTCAGAGAATTCAATAGGCACACTCAATAAGTGATATGGACCACCTCTGGATGAATTTCAGGTCGAGGTCAGGTCAAGGTCAGGTCAAGTGAGGTCAAATTGTGAAGTTGGTTATTAAGGCCTAAAAAGGTGTCTATCTGATGCAGTTTTTCGCGGCGAATCGATTGGTGCTATTTTTGTTTCCGTACGAGGTCTAGAACGTCCAAAAAATCATTTTCAAAATTTTTGTTTGTCGTGAGTCGTGACGTCATAAAATTTTGAATAACTCCCACATTTTTTAGCCGATTCTTTTTAAAATTGGTATGTAGGTGCACATAGACCACTTCTCTAACATATATTCCGATTTCTTCGATACACTCATAATTTATGATTTTATAATTATTTTCCCAAAAAAAGTCAGTTTTTTTAGAAAAAATGGGGCAAAATCCAACATTTTCAAAAAACCGAGATAGCCATTTGATAGACAAAGTAGAATCACGTATAACCTTTTTGTTACGTCTTGATTCCTTCAAAAATGAAGATGTTAGCGGCGTTGGAAATTGGCGAAAAAGGCGAAAATGGCGAACATGACGTCACTAAAACGTCAATTTCTCAAAAATTTACCAACGGATTTTGCCCAAATTTTCAGGAAACGTGTCAAATTGATGTATAATAAGGTATCGAAAATTTGACGCCGCTGGCGTAACGCGTTTAGAAGTTATTGGCGAAAAACGGGAGGGGGGGCAGATTCTGCCCCCCCCCCCCCCAACGGGGCGCAGGTTAAACAGGCGCCGCCGGGGAGGAGGGCATAAAGTTACCCCCTCCTGCGTTTCGTGGAAAATCTCCGAAACCTGATTAGCTACGAACGTGAAACTTGGCATAACTTTACATGAATACCTTGGCAATCATTGAGGAAAGTTTGGTGGTTGTATCAATAAAGATGACGTCACAGTGACGTCATAAGTTTTTGTCATTTTCCGACATAGGGCGCTTCTGATGTCGCTGAGCATGAAACTCAACTGTAAATGAACTAAACAGCATCTGCTGTCATCCTAAAACATCTAAGTACACTTTCAACTGGTTCTTGACCAATATATAATTGGTCCTTTTTATTCGGTCTCATACATAGGCGGCGTAACGGGGAGGGCACCGGCCACCGGGGAACCGTGCCGGCCCCCTTGATTTTGACATTTTAACATTAGCCCTATGGGCGTTGCATGGAAAGAATGGGACCAAAAGTCGTCAGTGCCCCCCCCCCCCCTTAAAAATGAAGGTGTTCCGCCGCTAATGGTCTCATATGCCGTATATATCGTGAGTAAACTGAGAGTCGCAAAACTATAATTTGACTTAAGACGTTACTGTGACGTCATTTCAAATGAAATCAACACCAAATTTGGACACCAACTCGGTTAGGTATTCAGAAAGATGTGTGCAAAGTTTCGTTTCTCTATCTTTATGCGTTGCGTCGATATCGTCGCAGAAGTAAAGGGAGCAACTATTATATGCCCCCCCCCCCTCCCCCGCCAGCGGCCGGCGGGTGGCGCGGAGGCCCAGCGGGCGCCGGGTTAAAACAAAAATAGTCACGTATTCATATAAACTCAAGTGGTTCTGTTTTGCTGTTGGGTAGCTGTGAGGTCATGTGACGTCATCAAAGGTCACCAAAGGTTTTTGGCCAATAACTCCGTACAGGAACAAGATACAGACGCGTGGATGGTCTCATTGTGTTCAGCTCGTCAAGACGCATCGAATGATATACATGATGACCTCGAGGTCACGTGACCTGAGGTCAACCTTTGACCTTGACCTTTCGAGGTCAACATATATATCATTCGATGCGGATTGACAAGAGGATCACGATGATGCCCTTAGTTTGTTCCTATCTTGACTAATTCGAAAGTTATTCGAGAAAAAC
Organism: Amphibalanus amphitrite; assembly: GCF_019059575.1. Classification (NCBI taxonomy): domain Eukaryota; kingdom Metazoa; phylum Arthropoda; class Thecostraca; order Balanomorpha; family Balanidae; genus Amphibalanus; species Amphibalanus amphitrite. The sequence goes on along the minus strand of NW_024881537.1, from coordinate 1,385,143 downwards.
TCTCTCCATATCTAGCGCCGCCATTTTGACTTTTTTCGACCCCTGTGACGTCATCTTTGACCTGACCTGAAAATGACCTTTGTAAAAATTGTAGATCTTGACCGTGCGTATCCGATGCCGTTTACCGCTTGTTGCTATCTTGCTTCGTTCTCGAGATCTCAGGGGGGGCGGTCATCCGCCCCCCCCCCCCCGTCGGTGCGAAGTTGGCGCAGACCCCCGTCGGTGCGCGGGTTAATTTTCAACATATAAACTTTTACTTTTTAAAAACCAGTTTTGAGATCAAAACGATGCTACATCAAAAAATTATTTTGAATTACATCGGATAAGTACTTCATTTTTGCATCGGTACCATGGTGGCAAAGTCACCCCATGTTGTCTGCATTTCACTTGGAAAAATCGCCAATAGCTAAATGAAGTGACAAATGCAAGTTTTGTTGGATATGCTAACTTAACAGTCTTGTCATGATCAACCATACCAAGTATCAGCATCGCAGTTGGTCTAAAACATGGTTAGATAATACAAAGTTCGGACCTCTTCAAATTTAACCATTTCAATGACTCCAATAAAATAGAGCCCAGTTAGGCATTTAGTGATAACTTATCTCTCAGTGTTGGTTTTATTGAAAGGCCTATCAATTATCTTTCATTTGTGCATAACAAATTATTACATTCTTCGTAAAATATCATTGGAGATCTTCCTCAAGCATTTTTCGAGAAGCATGGCAAATCACCCCGCAAGGCAAAGTCACCCCCGTTTACGGTACCTATGAGCGGTCCCTCTCGTAATGACGTAAGTAATAAAGCTGGTCTACGGGAAAAATAAGAAGGGCGCCTGGAGGGTTTCTACTTCTAGTGACTTTGAATAAGGTGTTCGTGAATTGCTGAAGGGGGAGGGGCGAGGGGGATCCGATATCGTCACGGGGGGGGGGGGGGGCACCGTGCGCCGGCGTCTCACTGTTGCAACGATAAACAGCTGATCATTGCATCAGCCTGGTGGGTGACGGCGCGAGCCGCGAACCCATGGCTATGCTTGGACTTCGCGCAGGGCTGCGACTTGGTTTCCGAAGTCACAAACGGTCTCGAATTTTCAGACTGTGTCACTCTCGTAGCTGTTCTGTATTTTATCATGGGTCAAGTCGCTGTGCATCTATTAGAGCTCCCAGGAGTGGGGCCTCCGGCGGTGTTCTGCGGGTTTTCCCCAGCTGCCTATCTGACTCGTGACTCACGCTAGCGGCGGCGGGCGGCGGGCGGACACTGCGCAGCAGCCAGTCGAGGGACGGACGCGCCGTCGGCAGGAACACCGCTATAACCAGGTGAGAAAAAAAGGGTTCGGCACCTCAGAGGGCGCTACCGAAAGGGACCGAGTAGCCAGAAGAAATTGAACGCATATAGCATAGGTATTCACGAACCACAGACATCGGAATTATCGTAGCGATTAGCCCTCGCCGGCGAGGGGGGACGAGGGGAAGAGGTTGATGCACCCCCCCCCCCCCCCACCTATGGTTTTTCGCTGAATTGTGCTGAATTTGCCTTTGTTCCTTTGCCGCCTTATGAAATTTTCTGACGACAATAACCTTAGGTTTTTAAAAATTGTCTCGTTCATTTTTTTTTTGTACCACGTTTGTTTCCTTATCTTTTTATCAACTCGCCTTCTTGAAAGTTGAGCCTTCTGGATTTCAACGCCCTGCTGGGGGAGGTGTTTGATCTTGCTTGTACCTTCTAACTCGGCTCCTGGGCCTGGTAGGTACACGCGGTAGACGGCTTTCGAAGGTGTGTAGAATATAATGACGAAATTACGCATTTTAGGTCAGGCATAGACCTCTACATACCGGTATGTAGACTAGGTCTATGGGTCAGGTCAAAGGTCAGGCTAACAGAGGTCATCAAAGGTCAAGGTTCGCCTTTTGAGAAAATTTCCGTGAATACTGCCGATTCTTTTCTTTTTGGAATTTGTAGTCATATGAACACCAAATTATCATTTTAAACTTTAAAATTGAATAGTCAATATACATACACATGCAGGTGACGTTCAGAGTAGTGGCATTAAGTTTGTTAAATCAAAATCAGCCACATACCTAGTTGTCGAGATGGCTATACCTATTGTAAAATTCGGGCCAGATCCGTCCCCCAGACCAATTATCCCTCCTCCATAAAGCCAATCGTACACCATGAATAGGGCTAAATTATCATTTTCTATCGAGTCTTCAACCGCTACTGTGTAGAAGTGGCTCAGTTTTCGGAGATTATAAAATTGGGTTGCTTCATACCTATCTAATTGAAGGTGATAAAAAGCGCAGCATAAACGAACGTCGCATAAAACATAATTAGATACCAACAGCATACTGCATACTTTTCCTCATTTTTAGCATATTGCAAGCTGCTTTACAAGCATTTCATTGTTTTTAGCTCGGTATTGATAAATGTTTTTGCCTCCATTTCAGTTTTAAAGTGAGAGTTATCTACCGCCATCGTAGTAACTAGTAGACCAGCGTCACCATCGTTGGGAGGATGACTGGTGGCAAGCAACCAAGACCAAGAGACGCCGGGAAAATGACGCATGAGGACGCGTCACCTGTGGGATCGGACGCCTCCAATAAACCAGCCCCGCAGCCGCCGGACAAAACATCTGTCCGTCAGTCTGGCCCGCAGGAAACACCTGAGTCCAGGGGACTAGAAAATCCACCTCACGTTTATGCACGGGACTCCGGTGAAACAAAACAACAGCCAGTGCCCTCAGCACAGAAAACAGGAGCCGCGAAAGGAAGGAAGAACAAAACAAAAAAGAAGCGAAAGCAAGCCGCAGCTCAGAAGCAGGCATTTCTCTCCGGATTGGAGCAAATGTCCTTAACTTTTGGCCCGGCCAACCTTCCTCTAGATGAAGCAGAACAAGGAGCTGTATCCTCAGAAGGTGGTTCGGCGGTACAAATGAAAGTCGGAGATACGAGCAATGCTCGTTCGCAGAAAATGCTTCAGGAGACGACAGAAATGCAGAAAGACGTGAAGTCTAAGCTCTCAACAGATGATGGTTCAAACATGGATATGGAACTCGGAGACGAGCCCTCGGTAGTACTGCCTGACATGACGGACTGGGAGACTCTTCTAGAGGAAGAAGAGCCATTGGAGGTCCCAATAAATCGAGCGGCAACGATGTATGTGGAAACGAGCCGTGCACTTATCGCCGAATCAGATCTTGGAAAACGGAACGCCTGCAAACGATCTGCAGAGATCGATGCTGCAGGAAATGCAGAGAAGACTCGATATCCCAACAAAAAGGCAAAAGGACCGCATAAATTGTCTGCGGCGTTCCCTGAAAGACAGGACAGAGCTGTTGCTGGCTTGTCCCAACGGCTTCTCTCTCTAAGGGTAGGAGAGAGCGAAAACAACGAGACAATGGAGGCTGTTCTTCTCCCACCAACATCAGGAGAAATGGAGTATCTCTTCTGGATCAGTCTGGAAAAGGGACTGCCTTATCATTTCTCTACGAAGAGCCTGCGCGCGAACCGAATGAATGGTAGAGTTCATATGACCAATCCACATACCCTTGTCAAGGACTGTTCGATCAGCATCAGCTACCCTCTTCTGTTCGGCAAGTTTACTGACGGAGATTACCAGGCTGGGCCCGTTGTCAAAACTCTGGACGACATGGTGCCGTTCCTTAAGAGGAAGGCCGAGCAAGCCATCAAGAAGGCAAGAGGGTATCTAAAAGAAGCCTACATTATCCGCAGCGAAGAGCTTTGTGAAAAGTCGAAGTCATACAAGTCGCACTTGAACATGGTACGCATTGTTGGTGGTACGCTCAGCTACCTCGACGAGCTCGTGCAGTGGTTGGACCAGACGGACGCCGACCCGTGGGTTCCATGGGACGAGCGGCCGAACGTCCCACGCTAGAGTAGCCGCGAAATGCACAGAGGTGCATTGCGCGGCAAGCTCCATTGGATAGCTCTCTTTTGATTCACTGGGCGGTAGCGCTGCCTTCCTGGCAGTCGGAACCGTCAGGCACTGTCAGGCGTCAGCGCACGACGGGCATTGCGTGTGTGTTACGCTGTAATCCTTTTCGGAAGCTGTCAATTCAGTGACTGAGCGGTAGACTATTGTGACCGAGTGTTGCGGACCAACTAGCGTCACGGCTAATCGGTGCGTTTTAGGCCACCATTATATTGTACGTGATGTGAACTCAAACACGATTTAAATCGACCCGTCGAATCTGTAGGTACAGGGACCCGCAGTTGCTACTGTACACATATATAACCAATTTAGAGTTGTGCTATTATTTGCTAAGTTCTGGTCAGTGGAGAAAGGAAATGTAGCGCAAAGTATGGAGGAATAAGTCATGTTTGCTCCTAGGACGTATGTTTTGTATAATTCCTCTTACCGCAACAGATATTCTTCCAAAACTACAATCGTGCTATTTTTCTGTGCCCGTTGCCTCCCCAGAGCCCGTCCTTGGTATCGCCTATAGCTTCCGTTCCCGCTACGCGAATGAAAGTCACGTGACTTCTACACGTTTGCGCTCAGTACTAACACACCTAGCCCGATGGCCGGTCCATAGCGGGGAGGGGAAGAACGCCAGAGCTCCAGCGCAGTTGAGGTGGTGGTATTATATAATACTGAACGAGGCCGGTGTAAATAAATTTTCAAGACCGAGGTCCTTACTGGATTTTTGAACGAGGCCGAAGGCCGAGTTCAAAAATCAGTAAGGACTGAGGTCTTGAAAATTTATCACCGGCCGAGTTTGGTATGTATTTTACTGTATGCCAACGATAAATTTATTTTCTGGATCGAAGCTCTTAGCCGACTTAGGAACGAGACCATCCCAAAATGTTGGCTTTAGCATAGCTTTAGTGCATTCTGGTAATGCATTTTTGACCGTGGTCAATTTGCTTACACCAGTTATTACCACACCCCTCTGGCTAATGTATTTGAATAGGCCAGGCATACAGTAAAAGTAAGAATTGAGGTTACATAAGTATCATAAAGAGACAACCGTAAACAGAACTACAATTGCCGCAATATGAGATTATGATAAAGTTTTCTTTAAATGTATTGATTGACAAGAAAGTACAATGCTTATCCGATATAATAAAACGGTGTCCAAGGCCTTGGAAGAACTGCAAAACATATTCAGGAACGTATAGGTACATTTCTGATACAGGCCATGACCTTTCACCTTGCCTCCGGGAAGGACCGCTCAGGAATCCACATACCGAACGAACGAATCGATGCCTCGCAGCGCGGCGGCAGACGAGGTGGATAAACCATCGCCAGATCTTTCGGTTACTTATGTTTCCAGAAGAAGGAGGGGGGGGGGGGGGTGGAGGGTGAGGGCCGTTTTCAGCCCACTCACCAACCCTTTCCTTATTATCCCGCGCCCCGTAGGGGGGGGGCGAAACGGCCCCCTGTCCTTTTCCGTCGATATCTCCTGAACGGCTGGAGATATACATAGAGGATTCTTCATGGCTCCGATTGGAAGATAAGGATATCTTTTCCAAGCGGGTTACTGAAAAACCGAGCGACGAAGGAGCGAGGTTTTTCTATTACACGCGAGAAAAAGATATCCGATCTTCCACGAGTGAGCCATGAGGAATCCTACGAGATGTCTCGTATATCTTTCTACGTTGAGGTTTATTCTTAATTAATTAAACATTATATTTAAATGTTCTCATCTATGGAAAAATAGATTTAGAGTACTTTGTTTTAATATTTCATAAGTTTCATACGCAAACAACATTAAAAATGGTTCGATTATTCACCCATCATCACTTGAACTCTTGATTTTTAGCTATGAACCCTCGAGACCTTATCTTTGCATCTCAGAGGAGTGCGAGATAGAAATATCCCTGCACTGTAGACCCAATGGCAAATAAACCTCAACTAGAAAGATATCCCGGCACCGCCTGGGCTATTTCCGTACCCACGACAGTCTGGGGGGGGGGGTCGGATCCGACCCCCCCCCTGTCATCTCGAGAACCAATGGTCGTATCGAGCCCCGCGAGGCAGCGTTCGAAAGGTCTCTACGAGACCTTCCCAAAGCACTCTTAAGATTTTAAGATTGAGGTCAACTTTCGGGTCAAGGTCAGGTCAAAGGTCAAATTCAGGGGTTTTGCATGATTAGGCTTACGGACAGCGGAATCGATAGCTGCTGCTCGAAACTCACCAAAAATGACCTCAAAGCCTAGTGAAGGTACCATGTGCGTATAGGGGTCATACTAAGTACGGGTCGATGTCAGGTCAGGTCACGAAAGGTCACGGTTTTCACTTTCTGCTACATGGGCGTGCGACACATGTTTTATGGCTTATTTTTCACGCCGAATCCGATGGTAATGGTTATATGTGACCCCAAATCACTGTGCTGGTGATAAGTGTGCATTAAAAGCATAAAAAATCGTTTATACCATACATAACTAAACGAGGGCCCAGAAAAAGGTCAATTTTTCAACTTTTTATTTTTTACATAAAAATGCACTTTCCTAGACGAGCTTTGTCCCAGGAATCTAGTGGTGCCATTTGTTTTCACATGCGATGTTCAGAAGTGCCTCTAATTCACGAAAATGCTTATGACGTCATTATGCCCTATGCATGTTGGAGCTATTTTTTACAATTTGGGGGTCAAAAATCAAGATAGAGAGTTGAAATTTTAGACATCTAGTGTTCTAATAGAGCTCTATAACATATATTCCAGTTTTTCTTGGAAATTTCAAAATTTTACGATTTTATTAGCTGTTTACCAAAAAATATAGTTTTTTGAATTTTTAGGGGTAAAAAAAACGCATTTTATGGAAAATCCGAGATAGCAATTTTAAAGAACTCGTTAAGTTGCGTCTATTCATGTCCTTAACTTGCAATTTGCTTAAAACCTCGATTTTTGGCGATTTTTTAAACATTTACCATTTTTTGACTGTAAACGCCATGTATTTACATCACGAAAATCGATATATCTCAAAAAGTTTTGGAAATTTTTTCTTAAAAATTGCACAGGAGACGTCAAATTGATGGAGAAGAAGGTATGCCAAGTTTCAAGTAGATAGCGTAAGCGGTTCATGAGTTATTCAAGAAAAACGGAGGGGGGGTCGGATCCGACCCCCCCAGGCGGTCGCGGGATATCGCCACCAAACTTTCCAAACTCCTCCGGGCATCAATTTTACACATTGTGAACACAAGTTTTTCCAGAGTCATGTTCTGCCATTTTCGACCGAAAAAAGACCTTCGCGAGAAGAGCTGTGAGGCCTACAGCTTTGAAGATAGAGAAAAATGATTAGACATACAAGATGTAGAATTGACTGGGCTACAAAACTGATATCTCGGAACTTTAAAATTTTACAGTTTTGACCCCCCAGATATAAAAAAACTTTTTTTATATATCAGCCAAAGAATCCAAAAAGGTTCTGATTTTCAAAAAAAGGGAATATATGTGATAGTACATAACGTCTACTATCTACGTATGTACCCAATTTCAGATCGATATCTCGTTTTTTGGCCAAGTTATAGCGAAAAAAAGTTCAAAAATGATGCCGTAAAATTTTCAAACTCAATTTTTGGCAATTCTAGACCACGTAGGGCAAAACGGACACCACCATTAGACTCCCCGTGACGAGCTGCATCGAATTGATACCGAGTTATGCAAAAATATCGACACTAAAATTTGACCTAATTTGACCTGACCTTGACCTGACCTTCACCAAAACGTGACCTAAGCTGGCCCCAAAGGCCCCAAAGGCCTGACCCACATATTCGCATTTGTCATGTAAAATGGACCATAAAACATGTATCACACGATACTTTCATATTGTAACCCCAGTGACCTGACCTCTGTGACCTGACTTGGTATCAGTGACCTCAGATAGCAAAGTATGTGTTTGACGAACAATGTACCATCGATGGTTTTCAATAACTTACCAATTTACTCGATTTCACAACACATTTCTTGAAATGCCTGTGAACGGTGAAAATCCGACTTTTGACCTGACCTGTGACGTCATCGGTTTGACTTCGGTCAATGAAATTTGGTCACAAGGTATTTTCCCTGTGGGGCTATCGAACACCGTTTGAATTTTGAAAATCGGCCGGTAAATTTCCGAGATCTTAGGAGGGGCGAAATGCTCCCCGTGGCATCGTTAGTCATCCTGCATACCTATAAATCGATTCGTCACCTCGGTTCGAGCGAGCTCAATAGTTCTTTTCGCGGATGATCGGTTTCGTTTTTTTTGGGGGGGACAGGTTTTGAGCCAGCAACCACCCTCCCCAGTCCCCCCAACAACAATTGTTGACAAACTGTGATGGCCTAAAATGCCCTTAATTGTGTTACGTATTTGGGGCTCTCAACTTTGATTTGTTAAAGTTATTTGTCAATTCATTATAAAAGCTGTGAAATTTGCCGTATCATCAAACTTTTATTGAGTTTGTATTTCACACTTATCTAAAACGTGCGCCGGCGTCTCACTGTTGCAACGACAAACAGCTGATCATTGCATCAGCCTGGTGGGTGACGGCGCGAACCCATGGCCATGCTTGGACTTCGCGCAGGGCTGCGACTTGGTTTCCGAAATCACAAACGGTCTCGAATTTTCAGACTGTGTCACTCTCGTAGCCGCTCTGTATTTTGGCATGGGTCAAGTCAGATGTGATCTATTAGAGCTCACAGGAGTGGGGGCGGGGCCTCCGGCGCGGCGGTGTTCTGCGGGTTTTCCCCAGCTGTTTGACTCGTGACTCACGCTAGCGCCGCGGGCGGCGGCGGCGACTGCGCAGCAGCCAGTCGTGGGACGGACGCGCCGTCGGCAGGAACACCGCTATAACCAGGTGGGAAAAAAAAGGGTTTGGCACCTCAGAGGGCTACCGAAAGGGACCGAGTAGCCAGAAGAAATTGAACGCATATAGCATAGGTATTCACGAACCACACACATCGGAATTATCGTAGCGATTAGCCCTCGGAATTTGCCTTTGTTCTTTTACCTTAACCCTATTAGTGACAGGCTCCTGGCTGCCCCTATTAGTGGCAGGGGGGGGGGGGCTGTTTACGACCCCCCTGATATCTCGAGATCTAATGGACCGATTTTCAAAATTCAACCGGCATTCGATTTTGCTCAACGTGATCTACATTTCTAAAAAATAAAAATTAAAAATGTCAATAGGGGGGTAGAGGGGGGTAAAAACGGGCAAATTGCAGATACATTTTAGACTGTTTATCACGGCCAGGTTTCTGAACCAATCTTAACGCAACTTTTGCCGATCGATAGAGAATGAACCAGGAATTCACACGGATCCTAAAAATACGCATTTTCAAAAATCATAGGCGGATACAGATCATTGAGATTGGGGGTACACAAAAAGTATAGTAAATAAGGTTTTTGTTGGTACTGTTTCTAAAAAGGGTGGCAATGGTCTTGTTATGTTACAATTTTCTTATGAGAGAACGACTACAACTGTATTGGTCATGCATAGGCGGTGTCAGGGCACCTATGTTGGGAGGTAAAACATAACCCCCCTTTTTGGACGTCTGGATCCGCCTATTATAGCAAAAACGTGTCAAAAGAGGATGCACAATAACTTTGTATATGTTATCACATGATACCTTTCATTCACTGATCGTAAAACTGGTGCATACAGTTATAATACATCAGCATCGTGATCTTCGCCCAAATGACTCGCTTCACGAACAGGACCCCCCAATTCCCAGTGCTCTGGAGCCGCCCCTGATAAAGTTATGAACTTGAAATTTTCAGGGAATGTGCCCAATTTAGTTTTAGGAAAAGTCAGAAAATTTCAGCATCGTAGCTTCAGCGGTTTTGGAGATATTCCCGAAAAACCTGAGGGGTGGATGAAAACAACCCTCCCTGCCACTAATAGTTAAGCCTTATGAACTTGTCTGACGACAATAACCTTAGGTTTCTAAAAATTGTCTCGCTCATTTTTTTGTACCACGTTTGTTTCCTTATCTTTTTATCAACTCGCGCCCCGTTGAGCCTTCTGGATTTCAACGCCCTGCTGGGGGAGGTGTTTGATCTTGCTTGAACCTTCTAACTCGGCTCCTGGGCCTGGTAGGTACACGCGGTAGACGGCTTTCGAAGGTGTGAAGAATATAATGACGAAATTACGCATTTCATTTTTAGGTCAGGCATAGACCTCTACATACTGGTATGTAGACTAGGTCTATGGGTCAGGTCAAAGGTCAGGGTAACAGAGGTCATCAAAGGTCAAGGTTCGCCTGTTAAGAAAATTTCCGTGAATACTGCCGATTCTTTTTTTAGGAATTTGTAGTCATCTGAACACCAAATTATCATTTTAAACTTCAATATTGAATAGTCAATATACATACACATGCAGGTGACGTTTAGAGTAGTGGCATTAAGTTTGTTAACCCGCGCCCCACTGGGGTCTGCGTATAACACGCCCTACTGGGGGGGGGGGCTATTCATAGCCCCCCCCCCCTCCTAACTCCGAAACTACTGCGCCGATCGTCAAAATTCAAACGGCGTCTGATAGCCCCGGAAAAACTGTCGAACGAAGCCTAATTTCATTGACCTCGAGGTCACCGATGACGTCACAGGTCAGGTCAAAGTAAAAATTATTAGCATTTTGGCTTGTTCAAGTTTTGGGCTTTGGCCGCCGTCTTACAAGTCAGATCAGGCTCATTTTTGGATCACACACTCGGGAACAGATGCTCTAGTTACCCTGAGGGTACCAAACTTGTACTTTGATTTTCAGGTCAAGGTCAGGTCATCACAGGTCACGAAAATATTATATCATGCGTCGGTCACGTGACACATGTTTTATGGTCCATTTAGGTCAGAGATTTCGAATTTGATGTCGTCTGTGTCATTCGAGGTCATTTTGAGTCGAATTTAGCTTAGGTCAGGTCACTTTCAGGTCAAAAAAGGTCAAATTTTGAAGTTGAAATTTTTCAACAAAAAAGGTGTCTATTGGATGCACCTTGAGCTCAGGAACACGATGGTGCTATTTATATTGGCGTACGATGTCAAATACGTGCTGAAAAATTGATATGAAAAATTAATAATTGTGAATTTTTTGCAATAATGCGTAAAACTTGGCCATTTTTGAAGATATTTAGCTAAAACTTGCTAGAGTTAGTCATAATAATGCGTTCTATCACATATATTCCGGTCTTTTCGAAAAGTCAAAAACTTTTTGAAGAAAATGTAAAAATATAAATTTTGGATTTTATTTTATTTAATTTTCCAAATTTTCCAAATTTCGAAAATCCGAGATAGCAGTTTGATAGCGCAATCTATTCTGAGTCCTCTCATGCAAAGAAATTGGATCTACCTTAAAAACTGAGCTGTTGGGAGCGATTGCCGTGGTTCAATGTTTTGCGTCGAAATCGGCCGAACATGACGTCACTCTGACGTCATTTCCGGCCGACCTATGGTAGTTACGAAGTTCAAATTTTGACACAAGGTGTCAAATTGATGCAGCCTAAGGTACTGAAAGTTTGGCGTCGATACGTCAAACGGTTTGGAAGTTATTGCAGAAAAACGGGAGGGGGGCTATAAATAGCCCCCCCCCCCCAGTGGGGCGCGGTTTAAGTCAAAATCAGCCAATAGCTGTCGAGATGGCTATACCTATTGTGAAATTCGGGCCGGATCCGTCCCTCAGACCAATTATCCCTCCTCCACAAAGCCAATCGTACACCATAAACAGGGCTAAATTATCATCGAGTCTTCATCCGCTACTGTGTAGAAGTGGTTCGGTTTTCGCAGATTATAAAATTGGGTAGCTTCATACCTACCTAATTGAAGGTGATAAATCACAGCATAAACGAACGTCGCATAAAACATAAGTACATACCAACAGCATACTGCATAGGTACTTCTCTTCATTTTTTAGGATATTGCAAGCTGCTTTACAAGCATTTCATTGTTTTTAGCTCGGTATTGATGGATGTTTTTGCCTCCATTTCAGTTTTGAAGAGAGAGTCATCTACCGCCATCGTAGTAGACCAGCGTCGCCATCGTTGCGAGGATGACTGGTGGCAAGCAACCAAGACCAAGCGACGCCGGGAAGGTGACGCATGAGAACGCGTCACCTGTGGGATCGGACGCCCCAAACAAACCAGCCCCGCAGCCGCCGGACAAAACATCTGTCCTGCAGTCTGGCCTGCAGGAAACACCCGAGTCCAGGGGACTAGAAAATCCACCTCACGTTCACGCATGGGACTCCGGTGAGACAAAACAACAGACAGTGCCCTCGGCACAGAAAACAGGAGCCGCGAAAGGATGCAAGAACAAAACGAAAAAGAAGCGAAAGCGAGCCACATCTCAGAAAGAGACATCCCTCTCCCAGTCGGAGAGTATCTCCTCAACTTCTGGTCCCGCCGACCTTCCTCCAGGTGAAGCAAACCATGGCGCTGTATCCTCAGAGGGTCGTTCGGCGGGACAAACGAAAGGTGGAGATGTGAGCAATGCTCGTTCGCAGAAGATGCTTCAGGAGACACCGACAGAGGTGCAGAATTATCAGGAGGGTTCTAAATTCTCAACAGATGATGGGTCTAAAATGGATGTGGAAATCGAAGACGAACCATTGGTGGTACTGCAGGACATGGGGGACTGGGCGACACTTCTAGAGGAAGAGCCACCTGAGATCCCTAAAAATCGAGCGACAACAACGATGCCTGTGGAAACGAGCCGTGGACTTCTCACCAAGTCAAATCTTGGAAAACGGAGCGCCTGCAAACGATCTGCAGAGATCAATGCCGCAGAAGATGCAGAGAAGACTCAATATCTCAACAAAAAGGCAAAGAGACAACATAAATCGTCTGCGGCGTGCCCTGAAAGGCAGGACAGAGCTGTTGCTGGCTTGTCCCAACAGCTGCTCTCTATAAAGATAGAAGAGATCGAAAGCAGCGAGACAAGTGACGCTGTTTTTCTCCCACCCACATCAGGAGAAGTGGAGCAGCTCTTCTGGGTCACTCTGGAGAAAGGATTGCCTCTTCATTTCTCTACGAAGAGTCTGCGTGCGAAGCGAGAGAACGGCAGACCTATTATAACTAATCCGCATACTCTTGTCAAGGACTGTTCGAACTGCAGCTACCCTGCTCTCTTCGGCAAGATTACTGACGGAGGTTACCAGGCCGGGCCCATTGTCAAAACTCTGGACGACATGGTGCCGTTCCTAAAGAAGAAGTCTGAGCAAGCCATCAAGAAGGCAAGAGGGTATCTAAAAGAAGCCTACATTATCCGCACAGGAGAGCTACGTAAGAAGTCGAAGTCATACGATTCGCACCTGTACATGGCGCACGTTCTTCGGGGTACGCTCGACTACCTCGACGAGCTCGTGCGGTGGTTGGACCAGGTGGACGCCGACCCGTGGGTTCCATGGGACGAGCGGCCGAACGCCTCTCGGTAGAGTGACTCCTAGCCTTTGATGTCCCGCTGTTACGGAACGGTGCGTGGTGCTTGTGCTGCATGACCTGCGTTACGTTCAGCGAGCTGTGTAACCCAGCAGGACGTCAACGAGCTGGGACGGCCAACATGCAGGCCGTCACAGCTTGCTGACGTCCTGCATTGGCCGTGACGGCTCGTTGACGTCCTGCTGGCCGTCACAGTTCGTTGACGTCCTGCTGGCCGTCACAGTTCGTTGACGTCCTGCTGGCCGTCACAGTTCGTTGACGTCCTGCTGGCCGTTACGGCTCGTTGGCGTCCTGCTGGCCTTCACGGCTCGTTGACCGTGACGCAGGTCATGCAGCACATCCACACGTACCGTCCTGTTCCAGGGGACCGTGGAGCCACATCTGGGCCCTCAGTGGGGGGTCGGGATGTGACACTCGGTGCCTAGCGCGACCTTTCGCCCCATCCCGTCCGCCGCATTAGTTGGGTGCCATCTAGCGATGGATAGACGCTCTGACACACACGCCCATGTCTGCTGTTGGACGGGAGGACGGAGGTGGCAATCCCACCTCCGTCCTCCTCTCTCGCAGTGTCCATGTGTTTGTGTGTTGGTCCGTCGGTCCATCGCCAGATCGTGCCTAACCACTGCAGCGGACGGGATGGGGCGAAAGGCCGCGCCGAGCACACACGAGGTGGCACGTGCGAGCCCGAGACTCGGCGCGGCTGGCCGGCCTCGTGTGGTGCCAACTGCGAGGGACCTTTTTCCGGCCTAAAGGGAAGCTGGCGCGCTGATGACGTAAATGAGTACGCTGAAAACTGACAAAATGGATCAAATATCGAATTGAGCGTACACTGTAACAAATATTTGCAAACTTTCGTGTTATCCTGGAAAAATCTAGCTTTTAGCTTAGGCCGTGTTGAATCGGTATCTCACGAGCCGCGTGTCAATGTCGATTCAACACGCCTCGGGTTATTGAGTTTGGCCAGGATAACATGGAACTTAGTGAATCTTTTTTACAGTGTATAATCTATATTTATGAGCCATAGTCATTGCTAGAAGTGCGCCAGCCCCTTTGACGTTGGAAAGGGTGACATCCCTCTCAAATGCACCAACACCGCATTGGTATGATAGTTCGTAGTTAAGTAGGTGTGTGTGTGTGTGTGTACTGTGTGTGTGTTCGCATCCAACTGGTCATTTTCTATAAAAACGCATTTAACTGCATTAGTTAAGACTAGTAGTTCTGTGCTTAGCTCCAAGTTGTGAATGTTATGTAGAGCGTTCGAATCGAATCTTTGCATGGTCTGAAGGCCACGCACGCTGAGTACCGCTGGCATTGCAGCCTAGATAAGGTTGTGTGTTAGGTGCTTAATTGGTTGGGTAATTTGTTCCAATGTAAACTGGAGTGGTGGTCTTACTAATTTGTTTCATATTCTTGAAAGGACAAACTATAAACATCAGGCAATGGGTATGGTGTGCATGTGGTGTGATTTTTGAAATACACCCCCGGTGGAAACCTGGGCAAAAAAAATCAGGCAATGGGTCAGGGTGTGTGATTTCTTGCTAGTGTAACTGAACGCTTGTAGTGCCTATAGTCCGCACTACACGCGTGTACGCGTTGTACAGTACACAATGCACCACTTCACCGTATATCATCCAAGCGCGAGCAAAACGCGGTGATGAGCTGGAGTACAGTCTGTAGGTGGCTGAGCGGGTCGGAAGTCCAGACGTTTCTGCCGGGGGCTGCCGAGGGCTTCCTGCCCGCTCCGGTTCGGCCGGCGCTCAGTTGCACACGTCACACATGTACAGGTCTCGCGGGTTTCAACGGTCGGAAGGGTAACTGCAGCTCCGCACCTGTATCGGCGACCCTTTGCTCCGCCCAGCTACGCACGAGCGCGTTAGTAGGTATGTACTTCATCACGTGGTGGCGTAGAGAGGGGAGAGTTAGAGTGGCAGCTTGTGTAGAGGCTAAAACCGGTTTCTACCACCTGGGTCGGCGACACAGCATGCGGTCAGGGGGCAGGGAGGGGTCAGAACCCAGAGGTCGTATACAATGTGCAGTGTGCAGTATATTGTAGGTATTTGTGTATTTGACAATAGCATACACTCGAAGGCAATGCGTAGCTTGTAAGTACAGTGGATCTAGTTAGGATCTCCAGACGTAACTACTAAGTAGTTTTAGTAGTTTAGTACTTAGTACTAAGCGAAGTAGTTTTGGTGCCTTCGTAACATGTTACGAAGTTGTCAGAGGCGGATGACAGCCGACAGGTACTACGTCGAATACCCGTCCGTCACGACCCCTACCGGTTGACCTGACCTGGCCTGACCCGACCTGGTCTAAACGCGACATCATCTGTGATCAAAACTAACACGATATTCGTGATCAGCACCCCGGAAAACGCCTTAGCAGCCACACTTTACCGACTTTCTAACAGATCCCGATATTCCCGATTTTTTGGTCATTGACCTGACCTGGAAGGTCAACCGATGACCTAGGACCTTAAAATTGGATATCATTGGCTTTCTCTCGTGACGGGCAGCACGCTCGTTTTTCCGCGAAGCTCTAGCTCCATGAGGGGCCAAACGCGAGGAGGGTCGTACCAACTACCAACCCCCACTTGTGCCGTCGGGGATTCAAAATGGCCTGTGCCGAGTCCGACAAGGGTTAAGGCCTTGGTCGCAACCAGTGGTGTAGCCGGGGAGCACAAGGGGCACTTGCCATTAGATGCATGGTGCCCCTCGGGCCCGAGAGGCCCTGTGGTGCCAACAATCGGCCGCTCAGGATTTATGCGTGTTATATTTCGACTTAGATAAGACCCACAGAACTACTCAAGTCACTACTCCTAAGCAGTCACACTTGTCTCTTTATAAGGACCCGACTACGGATTTTGAGGGCCCTTTGCCAGCCTCTGAGTGCCCTTGCCGGCCTATGAGGCGTCGGTTCTTAGAGTCAATTACCCGCATGGGACGGCTCCACACCAGCGTCTCTGAGGGCCCATAATGGCGCCTGTGAGGGCCTCACATCGGCGCCTCTGATGGCCAAACACCAATGCTCCTGAAGGCCCTACATCGCGGTTCTGAGGGCCCCACACCAGTGACTGAGGGCTCCCAGCGGCGCTGGCCTTATGCAGTGTTTGCACCGGCAACTCTAATGGCCACACACACGCTTGTAATGGCCCCATACCTGTGTCTATGAGGACCTCACAATGGCGCCTGTGAAAGTCATCACCGGCAACTGTGAGGGTCCCACACAGACACCTCTGAGGGCCCTACATCGCCGCCTCTGAGTCCCCCACACCAGTGTCTCTTGAGATCCCACATCGACGACTTTGAGGGTCCCACACCGGCACCTGTGGGGCCCCCGGCCCCCACACCGGCGCCTCTGACAGCCAGCCACCAGTAACTCTGTATGTCCTATACCGGCGGGTCTGAGGGTCATACACCAGTGACTCTAAGGTGTCTGAGAGTGCCATGCGGATCTCCAGGATTCCACAGGGCTCCTGATACTGCCGGTCTCTGAGGATCCCTTGCCGGCCTGTGAAGGCCCCTTGTTGGCATCATATGAGCCCTTAACCCGGCATCGCCTGGGCTATTTCCGTACCCACGAGCACGACAGCCTGGGGGGGGGGGGTCGGATCCGACCCCCCCTGTTATCTCGAGAACCAATGGTCGTATCGAGCCCCGCGAGGCGGCGTTCGAAAGGTCTCTACAAGACCTTCCCAACGCACTCTTAAGATTTTAAGATTGAGGTCAACTTTCGGGTCAAGGTCAGGTCAAAGGTCAAATTCAGGGGTTTTGCATGATTAGGCTTACGGACAGCGGAATCGATAGCTGCTGCTCGAAACTCACCAAAAATGACCTCAAAGGCCTAGTGAAGGTACCATGTGCGTATAGGGGTCATACTAAGTACGGGTCAAGGTCAGGTCAGGTCACGAAAGGTCACGGTTTTCAATTTCTGTTACATGGGCGTGCGACACATGTTTTATGGCTTATTTTTCACGCCGAATCCTATGGTAATGGTTATATGTGACCCCAAGTCACTGTGCTGGTGATAAGTGTGCATTGAAACTGCATAAAAAATCGTTTATACTATACGAGGGCTGAGAAAAAAGGTCAATTTTTCAACTTTTTATTTTTGACATAAAAATGCACTTTTCTAGACGAGCTTTGTCCCAGGAATCTAGTGGTGCCATTTGTTTTCACATGCGATGTTCAGAAGTGCCTCTAATTCACGAAAATGCTTATGACGTCACCATGCCCTATGCATGTTGGGGCTATTGTTTACAATTTGGGGGTCAAAAATCAAGATAGAAAGTTGAAATTTGGGGCATCTAATGTTCTAAAAGAGCTCTACAACATATATTCCTGTTTTTTGGAAATTCCCAAAATTTTGGATTTTATTAGCTGTTTTCCAAAAAATATAGTTTTTTGAATTTTTAGGGGTGAAAAACGCATTTTATGGAAAATCCGAGATAGCCATTTTAAAGAACTCGTTGAGCTGCGTCTTTTCATGTCCTTAATTTGCAATTTGCTTAAAACCCTGATTTTTGGCGATTTTTTAAACATTTACCACTTTTTGACTAAAAACGCCATGTAGTTACATCACTAAAATCGATATATCTTAAAAAATTTTGGAAATTTTTTCTTAAAAATTGCACAGGAGACGTCAAATTGATAGGGGAGAAGGTATGCCAAGTTTCAAGTAGATAGCGAAAGTGGTTCATGAGTTATTCAAGAAAAACGGAGGGGGGGGGGTCGGATCCGACCCCCCCAGGCGGTCGCGGGTTAACCCTCGCCCATGTAGGGGGGGGGGTTGGTGCAACCCCCCCCCCCTGAGGTTTTTCGGAAATAGTGCAAAAACGGCGGCGCGTAGCGCCGCCAAATTTTGGGTACCTTATGGGGCAAACCTTGCGCATCTTTTGATAAAAAAAATTTGACCGGGTCATGTCAGGTCACGGAGTTATGACGTCACAAAGGGAACAGCCTCCGGCCGGATTTTCACAAACTGAGTGCCAACACCCGAGGTTTCCTGCCGGAGGCACGGAGATCGGTTGATGGATCGTGATGAAACTTCCCATGCATGTTGGGGCAAGTATTGGCTATCATATGGTATAAGAAACTTGACCGGGTCAGGTCAGGTCACGGAGCTATGACGTCACAAGAGGAACAGCGTCCGGTACTATTTTTGAAAAGCGCACGAACCACTATTTTGCTAATTCTTGTCACCTCAATGGGAATATGCAGCAATATTAGCTTCTATAGGGAGCAAATGGACCTCCCAAATCCAAAAATACAATCAGATTTCAAAAATTTAAATTTTGATTTTTCGAATTTCTGCCGCCGACTGTGACCTTGCCGACTTCCGGCGCTCCCAACGCGCCATTTTTAGAGCTAGGGAAACGAAATACATACCAAAGGATAGAGAATTGATCAAGGAACACGATAGTGAAGGTTTCAAGTCGATATCTCCCACCGTTTTGCCGCAATCGCCGCCGAAAGTTAAAAAAAGTCTATTTTTCCGAAAATTTGACCTTTGACCGGTCAAAAGTAGGTCAAATGTTGACCTAGGACCAAAAAATATACCACCAATCGCGAGATCTCGGCGAGAGCAATCCGTTGGTTTTTTCCGCTAAGCTCTACGACGCTCCGTTTTCAAACGCCAAGGGGGGGGTCGCACCAACCCCCCCCCTGCATGGGCGAAGGTGGCAGATCGCCGTTTACGGGCGAGGGTTAACCCGCGCCCCACTGGGGTCTGCGTATAACACGCCCTACTGGGGGGGGGGGGGGGCTATTCATAGCCCCCTCCTAACTCCGAAACTACTGGGCCGATCGTCAAAATTCAAACGGCGTCTGATAGCCCCGGAAAAACTATCGAGCGAAACCTAATTTCATTGACCTCGAGGTCACCGATGACGTCACAGGTCAGGTCAATGTAAAAATTATTAGCATTTTGGCTTGTTCACGTTTTGGGCTCTGGCCGCCGTCTTACAAGTCAGATCAGGCTCATTTTTGGTTCACACACTCGAGAACAGATGCTCTAGATGCTCTGAGGGTACCAAACTTGTACTTTGATTTTCAGGTCAAGGTCAGGTCATCACAGGTCACGGAAATATTATTTCATGCGTCGGTCACGTGACACATGTTTTATGGTCCATTTAGGCCATAGATTTCGAATTTGATGTCGTCTGTGTCATTCGAGGTCATTTTGAGTCGAATTTAGCATAGGTCAAGTCACTTCAGGTCAAAAAAGGTCAAATTTTGAAGTTAAAATTTTTCGACAAAAAAGGTGTCTATTGGATGAAGTTTGAGCTCAGGAACACGACGGTGCTATTTATATTGGCGCACGATGTCAAATTCGTGCTGAAAAATTGATTTGAAAAATTAATAATTGTTAATGTTTTGCAATAATGCGTATAACTTGGCCATTTTTGAAGATATTTAGCTAATTAGACTCTAAGAACCGACGCCTCATAGGCCGGCAAGGGCACTCAGAGGCTGGCAGAGGGCCCTCAAAATCCGTAGTCGGGATCTTATAAAGAGACAAGTGTGACTGCTTAGGAGTAGTGACTCCGTGAGATGATCTCACGAGTTATGTGGGTCTTATCTAAGTCGAAATATAACACGCATAAATCCTGAGCGGCCGATTGTTGGCACCACAGGGCCTCTCGGGCCCGAGGGGCACCATGCATCTAATGGCAAGTGCCCCTTGTGCTCCCCGGCTACACCACTGGTTGCGACCAAGGCCTTACCTCGCCCGCACATGCCATTTTCCCATCCTAGAACGCACATGGGGGGGGGGGTTGCCACCCCCGCGCCATTTCGTTCCTGTTGGAGATAGAGCTTAGCGGTAAAGACCAAAAAGATTCTTTGGGAGAAGACGAATCCAATGATACCCAGTTTTACCTCTTCAGGTCAGTCATTGACCTTCCAGGTCAGGTCAAACTAAAAAATGTTGCTGTTTTGGGTCACCGTTGGATATCAAGTGCGCTGCTTATCAAATACCGATGACGATGCTGTTTTCTGGTGCCAAGCCAGCTAGAACCTCTTTGTCACACTACCCGACCAGAATTTTGCTGCTGAGTGCTGAGGTCATTTCAGGTCAAGTTAGGTCAAGGTCAATTATATGTGTTTGTATGTCTGTGTGTATCTGTGTGTATACTGATGTGTGCACCGATTGTTTTTGGGTCCATATTACATGAAATCATGACCTGAGAAGCTTTTACCAAAAATGCAGTCAAAAAACTTCACAAAAAGTAAATTCAGCTTGCCTAAAACGCAATTATCTTAGATGACCTAGGTTGACCTTGACCCTGACCTTGACCCCTGGGGCATTCCACGATAGATCGTACCAGGCCCGTCACCCTCATCTCTCAGATTTTAATGAAAATCGGTCCTAGGGGTAATCATAGGCCCCAAAGACGCCTGGCAAAATATCAGACTTCTCAGATCAAAACTTTTTGAGTTATATTGCATTACATTTTTTTTAACTTCGGTATGGAACGGTGAGTTTGATGGCCTATAACTCAAGAACGGGTTAAGCAACCAACAAAAAGTAAACGACACTAAGCTTGCGATGAATCAAAAATTAATATTACTATATAAAAATTCCAAAGAAAAAATTTTATTGTTGAGCAAAAACCTTAATCTTTTTTCATTTGCCTCTAATGACTTTTGGGACCAAAATTTTTCACATTTTCATTTTTTCAAAATAATCTTCATGTCATTGCAAATCGACATGCAAAAAATTAGAAAGGTGTTCTTTCTATAAGTTCCTCATTTTCCCGCAAACAAAATGGGTTTCGGAGGGGTTGATACGACCCCAGCACGCCGTTTCGCTTCTAATAGAGCTAGAGCCTCGCGGAAAAAACGAGCGTGTGTGCCGTTACAAGTCGCAGCGATTGGTACCCGATTTTAACCCTATTCCTGGCGGGGGGGGCCTCAGGAGCCCCCCCTGAGGTTTTTTGGTTATATCTCCCAAACGCGTTGAGCTAGGAAGCTCAAATTTTCTGACTTTTCCTAAAAGGCTTCTACGCAACATGTCTGAAAATTTTGAGTTGATCTGACCTCAGGTCAGGTCACCAGAGGCGGTTTGGTGACGCTACCTCAGAAAAGTTTGCAATCACGCCAGAGCTAGAGTTTTTGACCGATCAATTTCTTCTCTTCAGGGTTTAGTTAGGGTACCAGTATGTGCAATTTGTATATCTCGGAATTTTGATATCGGTGACCTAAGGTCAGGTCAATTTCGCGACCTCCCCATTATAAGTCAATGGGGAAAAAATCAACTCCCTGTTTTTACCACTAAAACGGGTCGGAATGGCCCCATATACCATACATGACTTCATATACGATCAACCTTCACTACCTTGAGGTCTGTTTTGCTGTTGGGCAGCTGTGAGGTCATGTGACGTCATCAAAGGTCACCAAAGGTTTTTGGCCAATAACTCCGTACAGGAACAAGATACAGACGCGTGGATGGTCTCATTGTGTTCAGCTCGTCAAGACGCATCGAATGATATACATAATGACCTCGAGGTCACGTGACCTGAGGTCAACCTTTGACCTTGACCTTTCGAGGTCAACATATATATCATTCGATGCGGATTGACGAGAGGATCACGATGATGCCCTTAGTTTGTTCCTATCTTGACTAATTCGAAAGTTATTCGAGAAAAACTCTCTCCATATCTAGTGCCGCCATTTTGACTTTTTCGACCCCTGTGACGTCATCTTTGACCTGACCTGAAAATGACCTTAGTAAAAATTGTAGATCTTGGCCGTGCGTATCCGATGCCGTTTACTGCTTGTCGCTATCTTGCTTCGTTCTCGAGATCTCAGGGGGGGGGGGCCGAATCGGCCCCCCCCGCCAGTTTCTTGTCCCGGCGGAGCCCGCCAGGAATAGGGTTAAGGTCTCAGGTACTTGAACTTGAACTTGACGGTTTTGAGGAATTGCCTTTGCAACGGCTCCTCCTTTTCTTTTTAAACTTTAACTTAAACTATCGCGCTATGAGTTGGTACGGGGTGCTTAACAAGTATTGAGCTCTTTTTGCCTTTTAGTTCTTAGGGTCCACATGCTGTACAAAATCTGTTTCTTTTCTTCCATATTCCTTCTTTCCTTATCAAATAGAAATCTCATTATAACTTCTTCTTTGTCTTCCAGGTATGGCTGTTGTAATTCACGATGCTTCACCCTAACTTCATTTAATATTGGACATTCTAGCAAGAAATGATTAATATCTTCATTTTCCGCTTCACACAAGGCACAGTTCGTTCTTTCTTTTGTAAACTTCTTCCTTGCGTTCAGAGGGAGAGTATCCGTCCTCGCTTGAAAGAGGATTCTTGATTGCGGGGTGTTGTCATAAACATCATCCTCTTTTATCTTCAGCTTCCATCTCTTGTATACCTTCAAACTTGTTTTAGTCTCTACTTCCTCTTTCCATCTTTTATCGTCCCAACTAATCATCTTCTTATTTAGTTCTTCTTTCTTCATGTTTCTAAGGTCGCCTTGGTTTAGATTTAGGGTTTCTAAGTGTGTGATAATCATCCTCGCCCATTTCGTACCCTTTTCTTCCAATTGAGTTTCTATCACTTCCTTCAATAGTTGGTTATTTCCTTGTAGAGTGCTTCTAACATACTGTAGATGTCCTTTGATTACTCTTGTTTTCATCGCCGAAGCTCCAATTTCTCCTCGGAGGGCACAGTTGGCTGTGTATTTCGGTGCACCAAGTATCTGCCGATATACTCCGTTTTCTATAACTTCCAGCTTCTTGACCTCTTCTTCTGTTACGTGGAATATATTGACACCATATAATATGGATGGCAGAGCAAGGCTCTTCCAGAAGGTTTTCCCTATCAGCAGTTTGTTGCAGCTTCTTGCGACCACCCCATACGTCATATTTGCCATTCTTTGAGCTTTTTGTATCATCTGCCTTTTCTGCTCTTTGAACATATTCCTCTGATTTCCGATCTTCACACCAAGATACTTCAACTTGTCTGCCGTGGGTATTCCTTCTACTTCCTCCGGCTGTTCTTTACAGTTAAA
This sequence comes from Amphibalanus amphitrite, assembly GCF_019059575.1. Taxonomy (NCBI): domain Eukaryota; kingdom Metazoa; phylum Arthropoda; class Thecostraca; order Balanomorpha; family Balanidae; genus Amphibalanus; species Amphibalanus amphitrite. The sequence goes on along the minus strand of NW_024881537.1, from coordinate 1,361,769 downwards.
TATCAATACAGCACTTTTGTCTTTGTTTATATCTAGACCACACTTCTTACTCACTTCATTTAAAACTTTTATCAGTAGCTGTGTTTCTTGCAGTGAAGCTGCCAGTATCAATCCATCATCCGCAAAGAACAGTATTGGAATGTAAAACTTCTCGTTTCTGAAACCAAGAGTTGTCTTTTGTATTTCTCTGGTGATTATATATGTGACAATCTTGAATAAGGCTGTGGAGCCGGTACACCCTTGTCGGATTCCGCTTGTCACGTCCAACTTTTCTGTTGTGTCATCATTCAAGCTGATAAGTGTTGAGTCGCCTTGGTAAATATCTGCTACGGCATCGATAACTTTAGGATGAATCTTATATGTCATCAAAGCACTTATCATCTCACTTCTTTTCACTGAATCGAATGCTTTTCTGTAATCGATAGATGTAACATAGAGTGGGGTCCGGTAGCGTCTGAGGTTAGGTCACGTGACTGAAGTTACGGGTTCGGTTTTTAGTAAATAACTTCGCAAAAAATGGCCGAAGAGCCGCGATTTTGGCATCATTGTGTTCGCCTAGCTCAGGTGCATCGAATGGTATACTTTTTGCTAGGGTGAGGTCAACTTAAGTAGTTGACCTCGGGTCAAGGTCAGGTCAGAGCCCCTCAGGTCACGAAGCTGGGCAAAGGGTATCATATGGCATATCATTCGATTCGGAAGGTCTTCCCGAGTCCATTGGTGGCTTTCCCGACTCTCTAGCTCCATTTGATCGGGAGTTATTGACGAAAAACTCGTGCGACCCTAGTGACGTCATAAATGACGTCACGCAAGGTTAACAATGCAAACGTAAAGCATTGGAATTTGCAAGGAGTGCATGAAATCACGATACCATGTACGTGGGATAGTTTTAGATCATTCTCGGCGCCAAAATAACAGTTTTTATATTTCCCCATTGATTTATAACAGTGATGTCACGCGACCGACCTGACCTCATGTAACCTTGAAAAAAATCCCAGATATACAAGTTGTGAGACCTCTGGAGGACACCATGTATGCGTCCTGTAACTTTCATCTCGGACAGCTATGGTCATTGGCGTCCAAAACAATGTCAGAACCAAGCAGCCTTTTTCACCCTCGCGCTTATAGGAAAGAGGGTTGAATGAACCCTCTTTTCACTTTTTCAGATGACTCAGACTTGAATTGAAATTTCAGCAACCCGTGGTGTCACTAGGCAGCTTTACCACGCCATTTGTAAGCTCCCCTCCCGAAATCACTATTCGAAACCGATATCGTGACGTAAAATAAATACATTTATAGAAAGAACACCTTTCTAATTTTTTTCATACTTCTTATCAATGAGCCAAATATTTTTTTTAAAGAAATAAAAATTCAAAAAAAATTGGTCCCAAAGTCCAAAAAATACAAATGAAAGAAAACTCGATATGTCATATATCAAAAAAAGCGTATTTTTCGAAATTTCAAAAATACATATTAATCTCTGTTTCATTGCAAGTTCAATGTTATATAACATTTGGCATTTGAATAATCCGTCTTAGAGTTACAGCCCGCCAAACTTAGCGCTGCAAAGCAAGATCCAAAAAATGTTATACACCATAACTTAAAAAAAATACTTACCTGATAAGCCTGAAATTGTTACAGGAGGATTCAGAGCCCCTGATTACCCCTGAGACCAATTCTCGTCAAATTCCGAGAGATGAGGGTGTCAAATTGGAAAAAGGTGGTACGATCTATCGTGGAATGCCCCCCCTGTACATCGTCGAACAACATGTTCCATGATAGGTGGGAGGTAAGACTGGCAAAAAAGGCCGAAATCAGGGTGTCAAACGCCCACAAGGCCCATGGCAAACGCAAGATGTTGAGAATTGGCCATTTGGGTCATGACATGACCTGAAAAACAAGGTCATATCTCCGAAACCAAAAATCACAGAAACTTGAAATTTTCAGTGGACATCAAGAAAAGATAGAGGAGCAGCTATACGAAAAATCAGTCTTCTAGCTCTAAAATTGTCGAGTGCAGAGCAGAAAGACTACCTGGGGGGGGGTGGCAACCACCCCCCCCCCCATGTGCGGGTGAGGGTTAACCCTTGTCGGACTCGGCACAGGCCATTTTGAATCCTTCGACGGCACAAGTGGGGGTTGGTACGACCCTCCTCGCGTTTGGCCCCTCATGGAGCTAGAGCTTCGCGGAAAAACGAGCGTGCTGCCCGTCACGAGATAAAGCCAATGATATCCAATTTTAAGGTCCTAGGTCATCGGTTGACCTTCCAGGTCAGGTCAATGACCCAAAAATCGGGAATATCGGGATCTGTTAGAAAGTCGGTAAAGTGTGGCTGATAAGGCGTTTTCCGGGGTGCTGATCACGAATATCGTGTTAGTTTTGATCACAGATGATGTCGTTAAGCGTTTAGACCAGGTCGGGTCAGGCCAGGTCAGGTCAACCGGTAGGGGTCGTGACGGACGGGTATTCGTAGTACCAGCTGTCATCCGCCTCTGACAACTTCGTATCATGTTACGAAGGCACCAAAACTACTTCGCTTAGTACGAAGTACTAAACTACTAAAACTACTTAGTAGTTACGTCTGGAGATCCTAACTAGATCCACTGTACCTTACAAGCTACGCATTGCCTTCGAGTGTCTGCTATTGTCAAATACACAAATACCTACTGTAACCGCGTTTCGTCAACTACCATCAATAGAGAAGGACAGTTAGGATTGCCCCAGTGATGTATTGCAGCAGTAGTCCATTCATTTGTCACGTAAAAGCTGCAAAAAACACGCACAGATCACGCACCGTCAGTCACATGAAGCTCATGCAGTGCTCATGCACGATTCATGCACGACAGCCCTGCGCAAGAAGCTATGCGGACAAGACAATCGAGCAAGCATTCTAGCGATTTGTTTGACAGTGCATTATTCACAAGCAATCATTCACATTTTGTACTGTCTGGCGTCTGCTGAACATTCTGTTGTGATCAGTGTCAATTCAAAGTAGTGGCCAGCTCATTAGAAAACAAATGACTCCATAGCGTAGCCACAGTTGACCGCAGACATTTAACCCTCGCCGGACCTATTGGTTTTCTACATACGCGCCGGCCGAGGGGGGGGGCGGGTACGACCCCCCCCCCTCGCCGTTTCGCCCCTGGTGGAGCTAGCGCGTCGCGGAAAAAACGAGCGTGTGCGCCGTTACGAGACGCAGAGATTGGTACCCGATTTTAAGGTCCTAGGTCAACCGGTGACCTCTGAGGTCAGGTCAAGTGCCCCAAGGTACGGTTCAGTTTTTGGTGAATAACTTCGCAAAAAACGGCCGCAGAGCGCCGATTTTGGCAGCATCGTGTTCGTCTCGCTCAGGCGCGTCGAATGATATACTTTTTGCCCGGGTCAGGTCAACTTGGGGTGTTGACCTCAGGTCAAGGTCAGGTCAGCACCCCCAGGTCACGAAATTGGTCGAAAGAGGTCATGTCGCATATCATTCGATTCGGCAGGTCTTCCTGAGTCCATTGGTGGTCTTCCCGACTCGCTAGCTCAATTTGATCAAGAGTTATTGACGAAAAACTAATATGACCTTGATGACGTCATAAATGACGTCATGCAAGGTCAACATTGCAAAAGTGACGCATCTAACCTTGCAAGGAGTGCATCAAATCACGATTCTGTGTGCTTGAGATAGTTGGAGATCGTTCCCGGCGCCAGAATAGCAGTTTGAATTTTTCCCCATTGACTTATAATGGTGAGGTCACGAAAATGACCTGACCTCATATGACCTTTAGGAAAAATCCGAGATATACAAGTTGTGGGACTCATAATGGATACTAGATCCTGCAAGTTTCATTTCCCTGTGACATCTCCTCTGGCAGTGAGGGCGTTGCGAAGTTGCGACATCTGAAGACCGTGCAGAGGTTCACTTATGACGTCATAGGTCAGTGACCTGACCTGACCTAAAAATGCGGTTGGTGTCAAAAGATCCGGCTTGGATCAAAGGTCAGGTATGCCAAGTTTCAGCTCTCTATCGCCAGCGTGTTCGGAGCTATCGCGAAAAAACCCTATGGGGGGGGCGGCACCCGCCCCCCCCCCCCTCGGCCGGCGAGGGTTAACACATAAACGTATGGATACGTACTTCGTTTGCAAGATGAAGGAGTTCAATGGTCCACAATACGCCTGTCATCAATGAACAATTACTTTAGCACGTTTGCACTGTAAGAGAAGGCAAAACATGTGTGAGCAAACCCGGCAGCCACGATTGCAACACAAAGCAAACGTTCCAACATCCCATGCAGTGCAAATTCCGCAGGCAGACATGCACAGGTAAGTGTTGCACATTCGCATGCCCTAAGCAATAAACTGAACTGGCACCTCCTATTCCTTCAATTCCCTCTCTCGGCGGTAACATGGCTCCCCAAAATCCGGTGAGGATTTTATGATCCTGAGAACAAATCCCGGATGCACAGAGGCGCACTTAACAAACTTAAAGATAACTTCCGCAAACACCCCATCACAGCTGAGTTCTTTGCAGCCGCTCCGCCGGGTGCCGCAATCACTGGCCGCGTTGTCTCAGCACTCGCCCAAAGTCCGCGCAAAAACCGCAACGGCCGATTCGACGAACCACTCTGTTCCAGCTCCGTCGAAGATCGCGAGCTGAAATCTCCAGCCCCGCTGCTCGACTCACTGACTCCCCGACTGGGAATCACACTGCCCACGTCTCATGAGAGAAATGAGACGGTGCACGGGGCGGTCATACTCCTGACCGTTTACACGCACTCGCACCCTTCGCACAAGTCCGTCCGTAGCCGGGTACGTCGCCACAACCAGGCCTAGTGGCCAGGCGCCTCGCGGTTGGCTGTCATCAACCATGATGACAACGTCGTCCTCCTGCAGGTTGTGTTCTGGCCGCTGCCATTTCCGCCTCTCCTGCAGAGACGGCAGGAACTCGCGTCGCCACCGCGTCCAGAATTCGGTGGCGAGGTGCTGTACTCTCCTCCACCGTCGTCGCCCATACAGGTCCGCGGAGCAGAACATCCCAGGGGCAGGAAGGACGACCTTTGATTTTAGGGTGAGGAGTTGGAGAGGTGTCAATGGCTCCACAGTATCACTACTGGACATGCTACAGTAGGTCAAGGGCCTGCTGTTGATGATGGCTTCAGCCTCGGCGAAAAGAGTTTGCAGAAGTTCGTCGTCGAGCTGTTGACCATTAGCGCTCAGCAGACTGGTCAGCGCCGTTCTCGCCGTTCGGATTTGGCGTTCCCAAACGCCTCCCATATGGCTCGCATATGGCACATTGAATGCGAACTCCACCCAGTCGCAGTTGTCTTTACTGAGTGTCTGAGCGATTCGCTTGTGATCCTCTTCTTTCAGAGCGCTCTCCAACAGGTTCTTCCCACCAATGAAGTTAGTTCCATTGTCGCAGTATATACGCCTGATGGGACCTCTTCTGCAGATAAAACGACGATATGCGTTGATGAATGAGTCAGCGGTCAGAGAACTGATCACTTCCAGGTGAGCAGCTCGGGAAGCGAAACAGGTAAACATCAGACCCCATCTCTTTACTTCACTGCGCTTCTCTCGCACGAAGAACGGGCCAAACGCGTCCACGCCACAGAACTCGAAAGGCTCCGACATTTCCGTTCGCTCAGTTGGCAAATCCGCCATCTTCTGGCCACAAGGCCTTCCTCTGATCCTTCGGCACTGGATGCACCCCAAAATGCACTTCGAGACCACTGACCTTCCATGGAGTATCCAATATCCACGGTGCCGGATCTCACTGAGAGTCGATTCACGTCCTGCGTGGTGCAGTTCTTCGTGAGCGTTGTAGACAATCAGCTTCGTGACTTGACCTTCCTTCGGCAAGATCACTGGATGGATGACTTCAAAGGGCAGACTACTCCTCCTGAGACGTCCCCCAGCGCGCAGCAGTCCATCGTCCGCAACGAACGGATTCAACCGCTTCAGGGAGCTGGTACCGTCTGCTGTCACTCCAGAAGTCATCTTCGTTGCGTCAGTTTTCATTTCCTTCACAAAACACTCTTCCTGTACTGCTCTCAGGATGACTTTCTCGGCCTCTTGCATCTCCTTCACACTGACTGGATCTGATTTTCTTCTCGGTCCACTCGGTGAACATTTCTCCGACTTGCCGCCACTCTTGGACCTGATCCTCTCCAAGAGGAGCGTTCTGTAGCGAAGACAAAGGGCCACTGATCTCTTCGCCCGATACCAGCTCGAGAAGTACGACAGTCTTGAAGACATCGTACCATACGACTTCGGCAGCTGTCCTGTACTAGTTCCGCTTTGGAATGCCGCCGCCTTGACTTCCCGATCATCTGCGGGCACCTCGACAATGATTTCACCACCCGGAAGACTTCCGGGCTGTTTCAGGAAGGAGGGGCCCTCCCACCATAAGGTGCTCGTCTTGAGACTGTCGGCCCGCATCCCGCGTGAGACTAGGTCGGCAGGGTTGTCCGCTGACTGGACATACCTCCACTGTCGGGCTGACGAGAACTGTCTGATCTCTTGCACTCTGTTAGCCACGTAGACGTGGAACCGTTTGCTTTCGTTTTGAACGTAACCCAACACGGCCAAACTATCTGTCCAGAAGTGTTCGGTGAGGTTTGGCAGACAGAGCTCACTTCGCAGGAAGACACTTGTCCTCACTGCTACCACAGCTGCAGCCAGCTCCAGTCTTGGGATTGTCATCGACTTCTTCGGTGTGACACGACTCTTGCTCATGACCAGTGACGTTGTAACTGATCCATCTTGATCTATGATACGCAAGTAACTGCAGGCTCCATATCCATCTAGGCTTGCATCCGAGAAGTGGTGCAGTTCACATCTGCAGTCCGCCAGGCTGTGCTCAGAGAAGGCGTACCTTCTTGGAATAGAGATGTCTGCGATCTGCTTCAGGTCCGTCTTCCATTCCTCCCACGGGGGCTCGACGTGGTCCGGAACAGGCTCATCCCAGTCACGCCCGTCACAGCACAGCTGCTTCACAATGTTCTTTCCTAGGAGTGTGAATGGGGCCACCCAGCCGAGTGGGTCATACAGGGAGCTGACCATGGAGAGGATTCCTCTCCTGGTTGTCGGCTTCACTGAGATGTCCGTATTTATGTGGAACGAGTCTTCTTGAAGATTCCATTTCATGCCGAGTGCGTGTTCAATGACAGTCCTTTCAGAGATGTCCACGTGCTCCAAGGACTTTGCACGCCGGCTCTCGGGAACACTTGCCACCACCTCGGGACAGTTGGATGTGAACTTATGCAGCTCAAAACCTCCACTCGAGCACATGCTGATCGTGTCCTTGACCAGCTGCACACTTGACTTCTCTTCGGTAGTCGACGTCAGACCATCATCCACATAGAAATCTCTTCTGATGAAGTCTGCCGCGTCAGATCCAAACACTTCTTCGTACTGGTCGGCTGTCTTGTTCAGGGCACTCATGGCGCACGCCGGCGAAGATGAAGCGCCGAACAGATGTGTCGTCATCCGGTACTCGGATGGCTCTCGCCGCATGTCGCCGTTCTCCCACCATAGAAACCTTATCAGGTCTCTGTCTTCGGGGGCTACCCTGACTTGGTTGAACATGCCCTTCACGTCACATGTGATACCGATGCGCTCCTTTCGAAACCGAGTCAGGATACCGCACAGGTTGTTGGACACATCGGGCCCTTGCATGAGCTGGTTGTTCAGGGAACATCCCTGGAATTCTCCACTGCAATCAAACACTACGCGCAGCTTCTGTTTGGTTTGACTGTACACTCCGTGGTGAGCGACATACCATACCTTCCCGTCGTCACGGCATCGCTCGTCATCCGGAACAGCTTCAGCGTAGCCTTTATCGAGCATATCCTGCATGTATGCTTGATACTCTTCTTTCAAGCGCGGCTGCGATAGCAAGCGTCTCCTGAGGAAAGCAAGACGCTGCTCTGCCATGATCCGGTTGTTCGGGAACTGAGAGTCCGGGTCTTTCAGCGGCAGCGGTGCCACGAAGTGTCCATCTTCTCCCTGCACCATCTGCTCTTTCATCAACGTCTCGAACCTCATGTCCTCTTGTGACATCTTGGCACCCTTTGAGACCTCCTTGAAGTCACTATCGAAGAGATGTGATACTTGTTCTGGAGTAACTTCTCTCACTTGCATCCTGAAGGCAAAGTGTCGCCTGATAGTGACGTCACTACCCACGTTGACGAGGTAGCAGCCTGAAGAGGGCGTCGTCGGTGTCTCGACCGTGCCCACAACAGACCACCCCAGTTCAGTGCGAACTGCCCAGGGTTCGTTGTCTCCACCTGTGACTGTTTGCAGAGGCTTGATGGCTGCACCACAGTTCAACCCCAACAGCAGACCGATGTCAGCCTCTTCATAGTACCTCGGTAGGCTCGATGCCACTTCTATGAGATGCTCCCAAGCCTGAACTGTTGACTTCCTTGGGATCAGCTGTCGATCAAGAAGAATGTCATCCCGTGTGTACGTGGTTGGTAGTTCAATCTCGGTGCCTGTGCTCAGGGATTCGATGACCAGGTCCTTCACAGCCAGTGACTCCAGCCTTGACTTGCCGGCCATCGTGCTTAGCTCCAACTGTATCGGTTCACCGTCAGCTTGCAGAGAGTCCCGAACGCTGCTCTTCAGGAAGCACGCGTCCGACTGTGAATCCAAAACTGCATACGTCACCAGGTTCAACTCCGGATGAAGTCTGTGCCAGATCCTGACGGGTACGATCATCGAATGTGAGCAGGGTGTCGTCCCTCGTTCGGCTGTCACCTGCAGTGACGTTGCAGTCTGAGTAGATCCATCGTGGACCGATCTCTTCTCTTGTGTCTCCCTGTGCACGGAGGCCAGTCGTTCGTCGTGCAGCAGGGTCGGGTGTCGTTTGCCGCATCTGTCACAGGTCTCCTTGCGCCTACATTCACGCCAGCGATGGCCAGCTCGAAGACAACCGCGACAGAGACGATATCTCTTTACCAGCTCGTGACGTTCATCTAACGAGCTAGATCTGAAGACATCACAAAGTCCAGTGATGTGTCGTCCTGGACACAACAAGCACTTGATAGGCGTCGGATCCAGTGAGCCTCCAGTGTGTCCGCTACGTAGTTCAGTTGCCGGCCTGGGGGCGCCTGCTGATGACAGGAAGGTCCTGACTCTACCATTAGCGGGTTGTGTTTGCGGGCGACGCTGGCTCCGCGTCTCCTCCTGGGTCGCCAGCATCGCCACGGGGCCCGAGGCGATTCTTGCTTCTCTTGCAAGAAATGTGACAAATTCATCGAACGATGGGTAACACGGTTCTTGGCCAGGCTCTGGCTCGTAGATTTTCTTGTCCACGATCCTTTTCCACTTATCGACGATGTACCTCGGCAGCTTCTTCAAGATCATTGCATTCTCTTCTGCTTCGCCTAGCGTTCTCATGCCTGGCACGACATCAGCAGTAGCAGAACACCCATCTAGAAAGTCAGCCAGCTGTTGCAGGGCCTTGGTGTCGCCCGGTTTGATCACAGGCCAGTCCCTCAGTCTTTTCTTGTAGCTTGTGACGGTAATGAAGCTGTTCCCATATCGCTCGATGAGGCGTGCCTTCGCTCGGTCATACGCGTCGTTGGTCCTGAGGCACAGCAGTCCGTGTATCGCACTCCTCGCTTCTCCGGCCGTGTAACGAGACATGTAGTTCAGCCGTTCAACTGGAGACTCGGTCTTGCTTTCAATGAAGGACTCAAACGACTTTAACCAAAGCGGAAAGTCTTCAACGTTGCCCTTGAAAACGTCTGGCTCCAGCTTAGGGAGATCACTTCTTTTGTTCTGAGCTGACAACAGCGTTGACAGACCCGTCAGCAGTTGTTCTTGAGATGTCATCTCAGCGTTTCCTTGCGGATCACCGACTGCGTCCAACGGAACTCTTGTTGAGCGACTGATACCGAGGCCAGCTGTGTCGATGGTTGGACCTTCAGTTTCTTGATAGTTTCTCAGTGTTGCGGCTTCATGCATAGCAGCAGGAGCTTGCTGATGTTCGACACACCTGCGAGGTCTTGCTCCTGTTTCCATAACAAACATCTCTTCTTCTTCCTCTGCAATCCGGTTTACAGCTTCCCTCTGTGCTGCACTGACTTCAATTTGTGTCTTCAGCCGAAGCTCTTCTTCTTTCCATTCGAGTTCCTGTCTCATTTGGTCCAGTTTCCTCCTACTCTGGAGAGCAGCCATCTTCGCTTCCGCTTCAGCTCGCTGACGCTCATCCTGAAGGCGGGTTTCGAGCAGCTTAGCACGAAACGAGCTTGCAGTGCTCTTTCGAGATGCAGCGCTTTTGTTGTCATCATCGCGTTCAATCCTGAGGTCGGTTTGAGGCGTCTCTTGCGTCACACCCTGTCCTCCAACTGCACCAGGTGCAGCACTTGAATACGGGCGGCAGAGAAGCCCTCTTGGATCTTGTTGTCTTAGAAGACCAAGAATCACTTTCATTTCTTCCAGTTGCTGGCCATGTTTCTTGTCATGTTGGAGTCTGTCTTCAGGATCCAGCAGTTCTTGGAGTTCCTGTTCAATCTGTAGGAACTCCTGATGGCAAAGCATCCATTTGTCCAGAAGTTCCTGACTGATATCGTCTGCTATTTCCATACCATCTTCAGTCAGTATGCGCACTGCCAGCTTGTTAAGCTCCTTGCAGTATCTGTTATATGCCTGTGTCTTGATACCACATTGGTATTCTCTGCCAGCTTCAGTCATCTTCTTTCCTCTTGTTGGTCGTGACCCTTCACATACAGTTGTCTTCTTCTCTGGCACTTGAACCTTCTGTTGATCCATCTTGTCTTCAATTTTCCTCTTCAGTGATACCAATGACAAGGATGGGACATTACATTGGACAGAAGGTAATCTTGTTCAGCTTGTGTTCATTGAGTGACTGGAAAAGGAAGCAGCAAACGAACTTTTACTGTAACCGCGTTTCGTCAACTACCATCAATAGAGAAGGACAGTTAGGATTGCCCCAGTGATGTATTGCAGCAGTAGTCCATTCATTTGTCACGTAAAAGCTGCAAAAAACACGCACAGATCACGCACCGTCAGTCACATGAAGCTCATGCAGTGCTCATGCACGATTCATGCACGACAGCCCTGCGCAAGAAGCTATGCGGACAAGACAATCGAGCAAGCATTCTAGCGATTTGTTTGACAGTGCATTATTCACAAGCAATCATTCACATTTTGTACTGTCTGGCGTCTGCTGAACATTCTGTTGTGATCAGTGTCAATTCAAAGTAGTGGCCAGCTCATTAGAAAACAAATGACTCCATAGCGTAGCCACAGTTGACCGCAGACATTTAACACATAAACGTATGGATACGTACTTCGTTTGCAAGATGAAGGAGTTCAATGGTCCACAATACGCCTGTCATCAATGAACAATTACTTTAGCACGTTTGCACTGTAAGAGAAGGCAAAACATGTGTGAGCAAACCCGGCAGCCACGATTGCAACACAAAGCAAACGTTCCAACATCCCATGCAGTGCAAATTCCGCAGGCAGACATGCACAGGTAAGTGTTGCACATTCGCATGCCCTAAGCAATAAACTGAACTGGCACCTCCTATTCCTTCAATTCCCTCTCTCGGCGGTAACACCTACAATATACTGCACACTGCACATTGTATACGACCTCTGGGTTCTGACCCCTCCCTGCCCCCTGACCGAATGCTGTGTCGCCGACCCAGGTGGTAGAAACCGGTTTTAGCCTCTACACAAGCTGCCACTCTAACTCTCCCCTCTCTACGCCACCACGTGATGAAGTACCTACTGACGCGCTCGTGCGTAGCTGGGCGGAGCAAAGGGTCGCCGATACAGGGGCGGAGCTGCAGTTACCCTTCCGACCGTTGAAACCCGCGAGACCTGTACTTACATGTGTGACGTGTGCAACTGAGCGCCGGCCGAACCGGAGCGGGCAGGAAGCCCTCGGTAGCCCCCGGCAGAAACGTCTGGACTTCCGACCCGCTCAGCCACCTACCGACTGTACTCCGGCTCATCACCGTGTTTTGCTCGCGCTTAGACGATATACGGTGAAGTGGTGCATTGTGTATTGTACAACGCGTGCACTATTAACGAACTATAGGTACTACAAGCGTTCAGTTACACTAGCAAGAAATCACACACCCATTGCCTGATTTTTTTTTGCCCAGGTTTCCACCGGGGGTGTATTTCAAAAATCACACCACATGCACACCATACCCATTGCCTGATGTTTATAGTTTGTCCTTTCAAGAATATGAAACAAATTAGAAAGACCACCACTCCAGTTTACATTGGAACAAATTACCCAACCAATTAGGCACCTAACACACAACCTTATCTAGGCTGCAATGCCAACGGTACTCACGCGTGCCTGGGTTCAGACCATACAAAGATTCGATTCGAACGCTCTACATAACACTCACAACTCGGAGCTAAGCAAAGAATTACTAGTCTAACTAATGAAGTTAAATACGTTTTTATAGAAAATGACCAGTTGGATGCGAACACACACACACACACCTACTTAACCACGACCTATCATACCAATGCGGTGTTGGTGCATTTGAGAGGGATGTCACTCGTTCCAACGCCAAAGGGGCCGGCGCACTTCTAGTACTGACTATGGCTCATGAATATAGATTATACACTGTAAAAAAGATTCACTAACTTCCGTGTTATCCTGGCAAATCCCATTAACCCAAGGCGTGTTGAATCGACATTGACACGCGGGGGCTCGTGAGATGCCGATTCAACACGACTTAAGCTAAAAGCTAGATTTTTTTCCAGGATAACACGAAAGTTTGCAAATATTTGTTACAGTGTACACTCAATTCGATATTTGATCCATTTTGTCAGTTTTCAGCGTACTCGTTCACGTCATCAGCGCGCCAGCTTCCCTTTAGGCCGGAAAAAGGTCCCTCGCAGTTGGCACCACACGAGGCCGGCCAGCCGCGCCGAGTCTCGGGCTCGCACGTGCCACCTCGTGTGTGCTCGGCGCGGCCTTTCGCCCCATCCCGTCCGCTGCAGTGGTTAGGCACGATCTGGCGATGGACCGACGGACCAACACACAAACACATGGGCACTGCGAGAGAGGAGGACGGAGGTGGGATCGCCACTTCCGCCCTCCCGTCCAACGCCATCCATGGGCGTGTGTGTCAGAGCGTCTATCCATCGCTAGATGGCACCCAACTAATGCGGCGGACGGGATGGGGCGAAAGGTCGCGCTAGGCACCGAGTGTCACATCCCGACCCCCCACTGAGGGCCCAGATGATGTGGCTCCACGGTCCCCTGGAACAGGACGGTACGTGTGGTGTGGATGTGCTGCATGACCTGCGTCACGGTCAACGAGCCGTGAAGGCCAGCAGGACGTCAACGAGTCGCGACGGCCAGCAGGACGTCAACGAACTGTGACGGCCAGCAGGACGTCAACGAGCCGTCACGGCCAATGCAGGACGTCAGCAAGCTGTGACGGCCTGCATGTTGGCCGTCCCAGCTCGTTGACATCCTGCTGGGTTACACACTCACAGCTCGCTGAACGTGACGCAGGTCATGCAGCACAAGCACCACGCACCGTTCCGTAACGGTGAGTTAGCGTCTGACCGCCGCCGAGGTCGGACGCTCCCGCGTGTGTTCCGCCGCCGTGTGTCAGTGCAGAGTGCTCGGAGCGCTGCGACCGAGAGCAGGTTCAGATCGAGCAGTGATTCGTGAGTGCACGTAGAACGGCGGCGGGCACCATGGGCCAGGAAGAAATGAAGAAAGCGTTTATGGACATTCTTCTGGATTCTGACGTGTTAGCTATTCTCCAAGAGAAGCTAATCGACCCAGCCATTGACAGAGCAGTCAAGAAGGCCATTGAGACAAAAGATCAGGAGATACCGTTCCTTAACCCTCGCCGGCCGAGGGGGGGGGGCGGGTGCCGCCCCCCCCATAGGGTTTTTTCGCGATAGCTCCGAACACGCTGGCGATAGAGAGCTGAAACTTAGCATACCTGACCTTTGATCCAAGTCGCATCTTTTGACACCAACCGCATTTTTGGGTCAGGTCAGGTCACTGACCTATGACGTCATAAGTGAACCTCTGCACGGTCTTCAGATGTCGCAACTTCGCAACGCCCTCACTGCCAGAGGAGATGTCACAGGGAAATGAAACTTGCAGGATCTAGTATCCATTATGAGTCCCACAACTTGTATATCTCGGATTTTTCCTAAAGGTCATATGAGGTCAGGTCATTTTCGTGACCTCACCATTATAAGTCAATGGGGAAAAATGAAAACTGCTATTCTGGCGCCGGGAACGATCTCCAACTATCTCAAGCACACAGAATCGTGATTTGATGCACTCCTTGCAAGGTTAGATGCGTCACTTTTGCAATGTTGACCTTGCGTGACGTCATTTATGACGTCATCAATGTCAAATTAGTTTTTCGTCAATAACTCTTGATCAAATTGAGCTAGCGAGTTGGGGAAGGCACCAATGGACTCAGGAAGGCCTGCCGAATCGAATGATATGCGACATGACCTCTTTCGACCAACTTCGTGACCTGGGGGTGCTGACCTAACCTTGACCTGAGGTCAACACCCCAAGTTGACCTGACCCGGACAAAAAGTATATCATTCGATGCGCCTGAGCGAGGCGAACACGATGCTGCCAAAATCGGCGCTCTGTGGCCGTTTTTTGCGAAGTTATTCACCAAAACTGAACCGTACCTTAGGGCACTTGACCTGACCTCAGAGGTCACCGGTTGACCTAGGACCTTAAAATCGGGTACCAATCTCTGCGTCTCGTAACGGCGCACACGCTCGTTTTTTCCGCGACGCGCTAGCTCCACCAGGGGCGAAACGGCGAGGGGGGGGGGTCGTACCCGCCCCCCCCCCCCTCGGCCGGCGCGTATGTAGAAAACCAATAGGTCCGGCGAGGGTTAAAGAGGAACTGAAAGCTGCGCAACAAAAGGTGAACGATCTCGAGCAGTACAGCAGGCGCAACTGTCTGATCGTCTCGGGCTTACCTGAAACCAGCGGAGAAGATGTGTCGAGGCTGGTGAAGCAGCTCGGTGAAGCCGCCGGCGTGGAGATAAGCACCATAGACATCGACGCTGCCCACCGACTCGGCAATCCGTCCAACCTCAAGCCACGGAACATAATCGTGAAGTTCACGACATTCGTGAAGCGCCAGCAGATGTACGCCGCTCGAAAGCAGCTCCGCAGCGCCAGAGCCCCGCCGAACTCAGTTCTAACCCCGGCGGTACTGGCTGCCTGTTTCGTCTCCGAGCAGCTTACAGCTCAGAACGCCACTACCATGTTCGCGGCGCGCCAGATGAGAGCCAAGGGCAAGCTGTGCCACGCCTGGACGGACGGCTGCAAGCTGAAAGTCCGTGTCTCTGAGAAGGCACCAACACGACTCATCAGCAGCATCGAGGACCTCATCAAGATCGTCGGACCAAACAACCAGCTAGAGTCGCTCATCAAAAACTCCGAGACTGCCCCGGCTGGCGGCGCCTCTGCCGCGACTCCCGCGGCTGGAGGCGCCTCTGCCGGTGACCGCGGGCTAGACGCCGGTGAGAGCGCTGCAGGTGGGAAGGACGCAGGTGAGAGGGGCGGAGCAGGTGAGTGGAGGCGCGCGCTCCGCAGTGGCGCGGCGAAAAAGTGAAAGTGAAGGAATCCCACCGCAGACTGCAGTTAAAGGAAAGTATTCCTCTACAGTGCTACCAAACCATGTTGTGCCATATTCGGACGAGACTGGCGCGGTAAAGACAAGGGAACCTACCGACTGCATGTTTTTTAATCCCACCCAGAAATGACAAACAAGCCCCCTGATTGGCCAGTTACCAGCCAGTTGGACTTGAGCGGTCGCCATGGTGGTATCGGTGACTCGGCCGGCCTCGTTAGGTGTTGAATTATGTGTTTGGTTGTGCTAGATGTTGCCAGTTTGCTTTGATATTTGATAAATAACGCTGGCTTTTTCTTTGGTGACCTTGCATACTGATACGACGATATTTTGATGCCGATTATTATGCATTAAACATCTTGAGACAAATGTGGCGATTTCCACGCCCTTTTGCAGTGCCCCCTCCCCTTGTGTAGTGAGTTAACACTTAACAGGCTTGTAGGAACCAAGTTTACCATTTTTTAGTCAAGTGGTCATGATCATCCCTACATCTAATGGATAAGTCTTGCGCAAACTTATTAGGTACTGGAGGAAGCAGAATGATCCTACCTACGATTTTGGAGTACGCAAACTTGATTTTAAAAAACTCAGGTATTTTGGCTATATATAGTGAGAAGAAAAGTTCAACTTATCATTTTTTATTACAATTGCAATAATGATAATATCATGATAATTGTATTGTCAGGTATTGATAATAGTCATGTCACGTCATGCCACTAACCACACAGACACAACACATTTTCATCTTTATGTATCTAGGCATAAGGTATTACAGGCTTGTTTTTGCACACCTCTCATGTGCGAGTGGACATGGCCTCCTTTACAGTTAAGTTTTGGCTGATTGTACTCAAATTTTGTAAGTACCTACATGTAAAGGGATGCAGATACAGTTAGTCGGACACTCTTCTTAATTCAGTTTTGTGCACCACTTCCTGCTTTCACCATGCTGTGTCCACTCCGCTTTACAGTGGACAGCCGCTTCTGTGACACCCATTAATCTTGCGTTCATTTAAACACTTAGTTTTGAGTGTTTTGACTCAGTTTTGTTGTAATGTTACCTGTGTTTATGTTTTCAATAACTTGTTTTGGGCTTCTCATATTATCTTTTTATCTTGGCTTAGCAGGTTTAGTGTAAAACAAGTTTAAGCTGACATATTTACATGTTTAGATTACATGAGTGCATACATTTTATAAAAGCTATTTCAAAGTACTGTGAGAAACTGTTCACTCAGAAATACAAGTATATTCAACCCAGTCGACGCTGTGGGCAAAGCGGGACAAACAGATAGTTAGAACACTTCCCAACAATGCCAACCACCCCATGCAAGCAATGCAAGGCGCCGCCATCGCATTCGCTTAGCATGCCAGATTAATCCAAAGCGAACGTGCAAACATGCCAACAGTACATGCTCCAGCCCAGGCCGTACAAATAGGGGCACAATTAGTCTGGACAACCTTACAGACTGTATTTACACATCACATTCCTCCCCCACGTATCATGCAGTAGACGCCCCCAAGCCAACATGACGGGATAGATTACGGTGATTTACAACACGGACACTGTTTCGGCTTACGATTGCGTGTTCCACGTCTGAGGCCACCCCGAGAAATCACAGGGGAGGTCGCCGAAGCCTGCTCCCCATCCGACTCATCAACCCCAACTGCTCCTGAGCTACCTTGCTCAGCCGTGTGCAAGGCGTCTGTGTCAGTCGTGACGTCAGGCTCCCCACGGTCCAGAGGCGACTCCACAAATTGCTCATCTGTCGAGGGACGCATCAAGAACGAATCGTCCCCAGACCCAACAGGAAGCTCCAGCTCTGCACCAGCGGCAACAACAGGTTCAGAAGCAGTGTGCCGCGAACCTTCCCCCAAGGGTTCAGCCTGCCCTGGTGCAGCAGTAAGTTCTCTGTCGCTGTGAGAACCCTGGGGAAAGAACACCGGAGCGTCACACTCTTCCTCATCCATCCCCCCAACGCTGTCGGTATTTGGAGTATCTGAGGGAACAGGGCCCCCAAAGCTCAGCGCCTCCTCCTCCTCCCCGTGCTCCCCGGAGGCAGCCGGAACACGAACGTAGTAGGCATCATCCTCCCGAACCACACACGGTTTCAGACGATCATGGTGAACAACCAGGGAGGGTCTCTTTCCTGAAGCTGGCCACACAATTTTGTATGTGTAGGGTGACAACACCTTGGTCACCTGATACGGGCCTACCCAAGGACGCATCAGCTTAGGCGACTTCCCCACCTTCTTCACAGGGCAGTAGAGCCAAACATGATCACCAACCTGGTAATCGAACTGATGGCTCACCGCCGCCTGTCTTCTCCTGCGGTCCTCTGCCGCCTGATCAACGGCTTGTGCTACTCGTCGCTTCATGTCCTGCCGCTCTCGATCGGAAATGACAGCGTTCGCTAGACAATCATCTGCCCCACACGTTACGTCCAGCGGAGTCCTAGCACGACGACAGAAAAACAACGAGAAAGGAGTAACTCCAGTGGAGCGATGAATACTTGTGTTGTAGGCGAAAACCAGCTTAGGAAGTGTGACGTCCCAGTTGCGCTGATTGTCATCTACAAACATCGAGAGCATCGTGCACAGCGTCTTATTAAATCTTTCAACCTGCCCGTTGCACTGCGGATGATAAGCAGATGTTCGGGTCTTTGAGATATCCATGTGCTTGCACACCTCTTTGAAGAGGCGCGACTCAAAATTTCGCCCCTGGTCAGAATGAATCGTGGCCGGGCATCCATATCTACAGAAAAGTTCGTCCACAAGTACCCTAGCAACAGTCACAGCCTCTTGATCAGCGAGTGGAAAGGCTTCAGCCCATTTCGAAAAGGCACACGTTGCCACCAAGATGTATTTGTGGCCCTCCGTGGACACGGGTAAGGGCCCCAAAATGTCCACAGCTACCCATTCCCAGGGTCCCGAGGGCACAGGCATCTTCCCAAAAGACGCCCGCGGGGCAGGTATCGGTGCCTTCTTTTCACTACACTTGGTACACGATTTAACGTATGCAGTTGTGTCTGTTGACATGCTTGGCCAGAAAAATCTCTCTTTCAGCCTACCCAACGTTTTCGCAACGCCAAGATGCCCGGCACAATGTGTATCATGAGCTTCATACAGGCACTGTCCCACCATTGATCTAGGGACCACCAGAACTCGCGCGTCTCCCCGCTGAATGTACAGCAGCCCTGAGGAACCATCTAGGTCCAGGGCAGCGCGGTCACTCATGAGCTGCTTGACAACTCCTGATGAGTTATCGGGACAGGACTGTCCTGATTGCAAATAAAAAATGACTTGTGCCAGATCTGCGTCACACCTCTGATGCCGAAACAACTGATCTCCATCAGCTACCAAACGCAAGTCTCCGACGAGCGCCGAACGCCTGTCGGCGGCAGCATCCATGTTCACGGCAGCAGGCTTCGCGTCGGCCACCGCCGACTCACCGCGGGACCCCGGCGCCGCGGAGCCACTGGCAGCGGCGGGCCCGCTCGGAACCGCAGATGCCGTCGGGTCCTGGAGCCCCGACTCGGAAGTGCCAGCCCCATCAGCAGCCGACACTGAAGCGCCACCGACCGTAACAGACGCAGAGAAACCGCTGTCCTTTGACGGGTCACACCAGGAGGCGGACAACGAAGACCCG